>NC_034609.1:449604-502109 GCF_900095145.1 Mus pahari
TCTCTCTCTCTCTGTCTGTCTCTGTCTCTGTCTCTGTCTCTCTCTGTCTCTCTCTCTGTCTCTCTCTCTCCCCTAGCTCCACCTCCTTTTCCCCTGCACAATCACAGTCCTCTTGCTGCCCTAATGTGATTGGACAGGGAAAATTCTGAAACCGGATTAAAGGGATGCACCGCCACCTTCTGGCTTCTTATATAGATTTAATTATAGAATTTGAATAGTTTTCCTGGAAATAAGTGTGTAATTTGTCTAAAAGTGTTCTATCTCTACAAACATCTATAAATTTTGATTGAGAAAAATCAAATGAGTAACTTGTTCTGGAAACAGTTTTGCCCTCTGAGAATTTAGGCACCGAGCAAAATACTATGGTTATCCAGCGTTCAGTCGGTCTGGGACTAGAGCGCAGTGTCTTTGTTTGCTTTCTATGTACTCTCTAGCTAGAACAATTAGGAGCTTACTGCTTCCCAAGCTCCTGTGTAGTCTTGCAGTGCATTAAACATTTCCTTTGAAAATAATTGTACACAACCCTTCCCTCCCACATCTGCCTTGGCAAGTTTTAGAAACAGCACCACTTAGCTGATACACTTAGTATCCCTTTTGGCTGCCCAAATAGAAGAGAAGCCCAAATGGATGGGTCATGGTAAAACTATGAGGGCATAAGACATGCCTTCACCTTGAAGACTAAAGCTTGTCAAACTGTGGAGAAGCACACACATTATTCAGAGTAGCCCATTGGAAGGACCTTTTTGTTAGGTCCCCAGAGTACCTATTTGTAAGAACACAGCTATCTGCTTGTTTGTAAGTGAAAGTGTAAATTGTTTATTTCATTCTGATACTAAATCTAATGTCTTGTTAAAAGTTAACTGTTTATCCATCACTAATTGTTAGGTAGTCACTGATTGTTTTATATGTGACGAAATCCAAGCTCCCGTAAGTCACATCATCTTCTCAAAGTCAAGTCAAGCAGCTGATTGCCTGACAGTGTGGCACCCAAGACTATGCTTACTCTACATAGCCTAGTGCCTACTTGAGCTACTTCTGGCAGGACAATTTCGTAATCCAATCAAAGCTACTTATAGTCATTTCTCTGTAGCTCAGGCCCAGGTATTGCATTTCTTACTTGAAGTTTCCATAGTTAGGTCACACATTAAGTGTATCTTTTCTCCCGCACTGCACACGTTCTATATCCCTCATGTAATCACAGCCTAGAATTATCTGCTTTTTTTGACATTTTTGTTGCCACACACAATTGCTGTGAGTTCCACATATTTGCCTATAGTCTCTTCCTCTGCATTTTCCCTCAGATTGTTATTTTCATCTGCTCTCACATGGAGAATTACTCAGATTTTTATTTTCATCTGCTCTCACATGGAGAATTACAGAACATTTCTAGTGAATTTCCTTGATTATTGGCTTATTTTCATTCAGTCCTCTGTAGTATATGCTACATTTTATGCTTGACACATTTCTCTACTTCTCATAGTCTTATGCTGCCTTATACTAATAGGACATGAAGTGTGAACTTCCTGACATGGACATGACCTCCTGTCTCTGGATTCTGTAAAGGCCACCATGTGGTGCTTCTTTGCATACTCTTTAGGAATTCATAAACTCCAAATTTTAATTGTACACTGTTATTTTATGGCTTTGACTTTTAAATATATCCAAGGAAAATTTTATCTCTTGCTTCTCCTCTTCCTCCTTCTTCCTCCTCCTCTTCCTAATTTCTTCCTTCCCCTCTCCCTTCTCTTCCTCCTCCTTCTCTTTGTCTTCCTTATCTCTTCCTCTTTCTCTTCTTCCTCCTCCTCAAGCCCCTCCTCATATCCTCCTTCCCCTCCTCCTCTTCTTCTTCCCCATCTCCTCCTCCTCCTCCTCCTGCTCTCATAAACTCTAAGTCATTCAAGCAACCAACCTTCCCAATCCCTGATCTACAATGCGTATCTGACTCCTACATTCTTCTATCTACTAGTTCTCTGCATCATGATCATCTATACCATGTACATGAGTGCTACTGGGTAATATTGTCAAATTGACTGGATGTAAATTCGCCACAGAAGGAAATTTCTGGTCACGAGATAGGAAAAGCCACCTTTAATGTAGACTTTAACATTTTATGGACTGAGTCCTAGACGGAATAAAAAGGACAAACCCAGCTGAGCACTAGCATTCATCTCTCCCTGCTCCATGTAGACAGAGGGTGATCAGCCTCCTCCTGGATGTCCCTGCTCCATGTAGACAGAGGGTGATCAGCCTCCTCCTGGATGTCCCTGCTCCATGTAGACACAGGGTGATCAGCCTCCTCCTGGGACTCCTGCTATACCCCTACTTCCATTGTGGACTTCATCTCCTGGGACTGAAAAATAATAATAAAACAACAACAAAAACAACAGTCATCCCTTCATTCCACAGTTTGATTTTGTCAGTTATTTGACCACAGCCAAGAGACAACTAACTAACACAGGAAACACAACTTTTATAATTTAATTGAGAGTTTGTAGATTCATTTTTGCATTCTTATCAGCACATACTGCTTTGACATATAATATATAGTCTCTAGCATTTCAACCATATATCTTATTATTTGCTATTTTTCTTGTTCACTATCTCTTTATGTGTTTAAATTCTTTGAGTTAGATTATAACCCCTGTCTTGTTTGCTACTATTTTAAAGTATAGAAAACAGTGTTTAACCTATGGTCTTTCTCTTTACTCAAGTACTAAATATGAAATAAATAAATCAATTCAATAAAGCATTATTTTAGAAGTTTGCTCTGGTTTTCTACTGAGGCAGAGCTTTAATGTTCTTTGTGGTCAGTTTTTATATCTTACATAATTTAATTGTATTATTTCCTGCTATCAGAAAGAATAGTAGTCATTCATAACCTCTGGAACAAAAATGAATTCAGAAAGTTTAGCAACATTGTAACTAAGATGAGGCTCAGAAGGAGAGACTGGTATGAAGACCAATGACTTTCTCCAAGGCAGTAGAAGACGAGAAGAAAACAGAGGGAAGTACCTTAGGGGATCAGAGCCAATAGAAGAAAGATTGTAGACTTTTATTGGTTATAAATTCTGTTATGATCATTGACTTGTTGCTATGCTTGTTCTATCACTGGCATGGTATTTTGTGAATTAAATAGCTGCCTCATTAATGTGGCTAAAGTCGTTTGTGTACTGACAAAATGCTACAGGAACAGGCTTCTAGCACAGTAAATGATGCTTTCAATACGGGCTGCAACCCTGTAGGTGGAACAACAATATAAACTAACCAGTACCCCCTGAGCTTGTATCTCTAGCTGCATATGTAGCAGAAGATGGNCTAATTGGCCATCACTGGGAAGAGAGGCCCCTTGGTCTTGCAAACTTTATATGACCCAGCACAAGGGAAGGCCTGGGCCAAGTAGTGGGAGTGGGTGGGTAGGNCTGGGAAGAGAGGCCCCTTGGTCTTGCAAACTTTATATGACCCAGCACAAGGGAAGGCCTGGGCCAAGTAGTGGGAGTGGGTGGGTAGGGGAGTAGGGGCAGGGGGGGAATATAGGGAACTTTCAGGATAGCATTTGAAATGTAAATAAAGAAAATAATAATTAAAAAAAGAAAAAAATACAATATAATATATACATTGTAAGTATATTAAAAAAAAAAAAAAGAAAGAAAGGTTGCTACTGGTAAATCTTGAGGGAAATACTGCTCAAGAAGCTGCACAGCAAATTACTGAATAATTGCCAGTACTGTGGCTATCCCTTTACTGGGAGACTTCTAAACCTTTGCTATGGGCACTGCTTACTACAGTGATTGGTTTTCACTATTGTTGGACATATTTGGAAATAATGAAGTAGTATTCAGTTATCTTATCAGTCATAAATTAGAAGATCATGGAGATTTCGACCAGCATAATTTCGACCATTCAAAAAGTTCTTTTCTTTAAAAAAAATCTGTTTGTCAGTTTCTAATTTCAATATAATAATCCTAAAAATTACAATAACACAAAACAGAGTAATATTTCTTAATGTAATATCTCTAAAGTCTTACTTAATATCAATATTTTATTTATAACTTAAATAATTTTAGTCCTTAGGTGATATTGGTCAAAATTTTAAGGTTAGATTAAAAAAGTGTTTAAAATATTTTGAAAATCTAAGTTTTAAAGTTGGTATAGCAATGGACAACACATGTGTTAAAGGTCTTTAATATTTTGAAGCTTATAAAATCCTTTGAAAAGTTGATACAATATTAATAACCTCACATCATTGTGTGTCAAAATCTATAGAAACAACAATTCTGCTTAGCCTATTCAGGGACCCCATGTTGACTTCATATAGGGTAGATTTGTTATATAAATGTTTGGTTCCTAGTTCCCTGTAGAACATTGACTTAACAATATAGCCTATTTTACTTAATATTTCTAACTAAAAGAGAATCACATCAATCCAACAGTGTACATTTTTAAATATAATAATAGTCATTAGATACTGGGTTCAATTTCCTAGTATAGGATTTAATGTAGTTAAAAGTACAGATGACTTTTAAAAAATCTTAGGTACTCTATGAATACTTAATTATGAATACTTAATTTACAAGGCCAGTAACTTAACCCAAATTGCAATGTCCAGTGTAGGGGTTGGTCAGTGCCAATATACAGAGATGTGGAGAGTTCTATTTTATCGATGGTTGTGGAGTCATAGAGGCACTAGGAAAGACAATACCAATGGACTTGGGTGAGATGGAACACTTGTGGAGCAGGTGGAGTCTTGTGAAGGCAGTGGAATTGGAAGAAGCTAAAGATAAGAGGCATTCTAAGAGGGTTCTTAAAAGTCATGTTGAAAACCATATTATGAATCAAGGCTTATACCATGTATGTAATTTGTGACAGTAAGTAGATCAATGACATGAGTTTTCAGCTTAGAACATGGGGTGTTCTGAATAATGTGTTAGGGGCAGAGAGTGACAAAAGAGAGGCTCTTGCTACTGCTTTTGTACTTATAGAATAGATCTATGTGCCTTTGATTTGGATCCATCTCAATCTTTCTTTTATAGGTTTCTTCTGTACTATACATAATTTACTGGAACAATGATGTCTACTCCAATGACTCTAATTACCATCAAGAATAATGATTCTAAAATTTATGGGAGTGAGCAGTAGACAGAAACAACACTCTTGGCTAAGACTACTTTAGAATGCTTTGGAAAAAAAATCCCCTGATCCCAGTGTACAATTATACACTTCTACTTAATTATTTTGAAAACATGCATTAGGTTCCAAATAAGTCATAAGAAAGTTCTGGGCCTTGTAGACAATTTAATGAACAACTAAAAGTCCTAATCTCAAAGAATTGTATTCTACTAGGACAATAACCTAATAACCAATTATGAGGTAGCTACCAAATCGAAGAAAGAGATAGTGTCTTCTACATTTTTGGATGGCCACGAGTATCAGTAAATTTTCACTGACTGGAAAAATTGATATCAGAATCACAACTGGTGTTTCCTGCCTTTGTTACTTGCATATTTAATGTATTCTTGTGCATATAAACTCAAGGTGGCTGTTTAGAATATTTTATTTTATTTCACTTTGTTATTTTAAATTTTATTTCATTGATTTAGTCATTTAAGTATCTTTGCCTCCTTACTTTTTTTGGCTTTGGAATAAAGACTCTCTCAAATATTGCCATATGTCAGTGTTTATACAGGGTTTGATCGCCAGACCAGGTAGTATTTCCTCATAGGGACTAGCACATCAGTTTCTAAGAGCTGAATAAAAACAACACAAACTCATTCACTGAGATAGATACTAGGGTTAAGAAAACATACGGATCTTAAAAGTTTTCTGAAAAAGTCCTGAACTGCACAGAGAATGAAAAACAAGCAAACAGGACCAGAGCTTGCAAAGCTAGAAAAAGATAAATGGGTAGTAAACAGGGAAGGGTGTGCTCTTGCTAATATTGGAATCACTTCCCACTAAGTGTCCTTGTGCTAATGACATGACAAAAACAATTTAATACAAACAAACAACAGACTGAAGCACCCAAGAAGATAGTGTAGATTTGCCCATTACGTAAATACAAATTGAATATTTTATCAATAATTTATGTTAAATTTTGCATTATAGTGTTAGAGAATTTAATCAGTATTTTCTCATATATTCTGTAGTAGTTACTTTTATCAGTATTACCAAATACTTGACAAAAAACAATGTAAAATAGAAGGGTTTACTTTGGCTCACAGTTCACAAGAATTCAGTCTGTTACAGCAGGACAGGTGTCCTAATTTGCTTTCCTTTACTGTGATAAAATACCAGGACCAAAAGCAACTTGTGAAGGACGTATGATTTTGTTTACATAGCATGACTCCACTCTATCACTGAAGGAAGGCAGAGAAGTGACTGAAGCAGAAGGCCTGGAGCAATGCAGATGGCCTTTCCCACCATGGCTTGTTCAACTTGCTTTTTCATACCACTCAGGATTACTTCACCATGGGTGGTTGCACCTCTAGTAGGCTGGAGTGTCCTGCATAAATAGTTAATTAAGAAATGGTCCCAGTGCCCTACAAGCAGTGTAATGGTGGCATTTCTCAATTGGGGTTTCCTCTTCTTAAATGAATCTAGCCTGTATCAAAATAACACAGAAACTACCCAGCACAGAAGGTCTGGTGATAGGAATGGCTGTCAGTGCTTAGAGGACAGTGCCCTGCGGGTAAATATTTCTGTGCAGAACACGTTCAAGAATGACTTTTACCTAAACTGTTTACTCTGGATGCCCAAATGGGTATAAATAACAGGAATATATGAAGAACATTGTGGTATGTTTTTACTTTCATAGGTTTTCTATCATGGGCCAAATTTGAAAACAGTTATAAAAATGTATCAGTGCTTAATCCACCGTGTTAGACATCGACTTGGTCTTTGGAGGACAAGACAGATTATATACTTTGGAGAGTTAGAAGAATGGATGGACAGAAAAAAATGTAAGTACAGTAGTCATTTCTTGTTTGGTGCTAGGTTTAGAACCAAATTTTACTTTATATCTACTCCTAGCAATAGAAGGGAAACTGTTTTTTATATTTCCATTTGCATTTTAAAGTGGCATGCTGTGTACTTAATTCATTAGGTCTCTGTTTATAAACAACAGAATCCTTATTTGGCTACACAAGTGTAAAATGAAATTTAAAGGGAAAGTGTTGGAAACACAGATAAAGAATCAAATTCCATAGAGGATATCTGAACTGTTCCAGAGACCAGTAAATAATGGAAAAGATCTCTCTCTCTCTCTCTCTCTCTCTCTCTCTCTCTCTCTCTCTCTCTCCTGAGACAGGGCTCTCATTTGTTGGCTGTCTTTGAATTCTTGATGTAGCTATGAATGACAATGAACTCCAGCTCATCCTCCCTCCACCTCCCAAGTGCTGGGATTATAGGTTTTTCTCACCATGCCTGTTTTTATGCTATGTTGAAGAGCCCAGAGTTTCATCCATACCAGGCAAACACTCTACCAAGTGACATATATAGCCTGAGACACTTTTTAAAAAATTTGTATTTCCAAGAGATTTTTTTTTTATTAGAGATTTTCTTTATTTACATTTCAAATGTTATCCCCTTCCCTGGTTTCCCCTCCAAAAACTCCCTCTCCCCTCTCCCCTCCCCCTGCTCACCAACCCACCCACTCCCACTTCCTGGCCCTTGCATTCCCCTATACTGGGGCATAATTTCCAAGAGACTTGAAATGAATGGTTTAGCCTGAGCCATAAGTCAGGAACTTTGAAGTGACCATGGAAAGACTGGAGGCCTTGAGAGTTATAATGAGTAACTTTTTTTCTATTGGGCGAAGAGGAGGAGATGGCCACTCCTGAAATAAATATTAAATTGTAATACTAGGTAAATGTTAAAGTACCCTGAGCAGAACAAACTACACATTACTTAAAATTATTATGGATTCTGCTGATAAAAATTAGGACACACATTTTTATCATTGGGTTTTTTTTTTATTTATATTTAATCAGTTGAGTGTTATTTAGGTAGTATTACTAGACCAATCTTTTTAAGAATTAAAATGAATGATACAAGTAAATTATACTTAATCAGGATCATTTTACAGTTTTATGGGTATCAATGTTCTATGTAGCCACCAGCAGCTACATGAACTGGGTTCCCAAGAGGAAGGCTGAGACTGTATGGGAGAGATGAGGAGAGAAGAATGAGACTAAGACAAGTTACTGATCAAGGCCTAAAGTTTACTTTCTGAGTCTGAACTTAAAAAGGGGGAAGCCCATCCCCCACCACCCCAGGCTCTCCTTGCTTTGTCAGGATTGCATCAGAAAAACAGGTTCAGCTTCACAGCAGGCAGTGGCATCTTGGAAGAAACCATAGATGTGGCAGACTTTACCTTGGTCTGAAGACTCCACCCTAGGTGGTCTATGCTGTGGCATACCAGATATGAAACAGCCTGTTCAAGGCTGGGGGAGGGCACAGTTCCTCCATTTTTATTTATTAAAAATTAGCTGGACTGGGGCATAAGATTTACTTATGCTCCATGATCCTGTCTGGGAATTATGGTAGCTGGTGGCCTCATCTGTCTTAAGACTGAATCTATCAGACTCTTTCTGACCCATCCTGGAAAACACGTGCAGCTTGTTTGTATTTTTTTGGTACAAACATGGCCCTATGGTGTTATTATAGGCACCTTGGCATCTTGGCACATGCCTCTGTCTTAGGTTGATAAGAGTGCCACAGACCTGTGGCCAGTCCTTGACAGCCCGTCCTCATTGCATACCTTTTTCCCATTCAGACCAAAGTCACAATATACACTCAATGCATTTCTTCATAATGATGAGTTACTGCCATCTGCACTTTGCTGAAGGTGAGCCTGTATGGAGGTAACTGACCTGCTTGAAATACAAAGCCAAAAGTGGAAAGCAACAGGATTAAGGTTGTCTGTGGGGAAGACCCAAGCACTCTATTCAGTTGCAAATTAGCAATGATCAAGTCCAAACTCTGGCCTCCCAGTGTGGGGGAGGTGGCTTTGAGAATCTGACAAAAACAGAAAAACTGTTACTTCTCAGGAAATAGTGGAGGCTATGTTCCAAGTTAACTCTGTGGGCTAATAAAGATTTTTTAGCCATAATCATGATTGGAATCATACTTACTAGAAGACTTTAGCCAAGTATCTTGATCTACACTAAAAGGCAGCCAAAATAAGTCAGCACCAGCTTCCTTCCAAGTATAATCATCTAGGCTACTGCCTCATAATATGGCAGGATATTACATTTAGGAGATATTCTCGAATGTATCCACATTAGAGGAGCCCTTTGCCACAACAATCCTGTAGGTGTATGAATTGTATTAAAAATCAACAGATGTAAAGGAAAAGAGTAATCAAAGTAACAAATTGTTCTTCAGTAGCTCTTTCTACTTGTTGTAAGGCCAGCAATTCTTCTGAGGTTAAAGATCTAGGGGAGGTAGAATCAGGACTCTCTTTATGAATATCAAATAAAGGTTTCAATTCCCCTGTAGTGAGCTTTAAATAGGGGTGAAGCCAATTTATATCACCTAACAGTTTTTGAAAATCATTTAAAGTTTTTAAACTTTCCCTGCAAATAACTATCTTCTGGGGAAAAACAGCTTGATCTGTAAGTCCAAAACCCAAATAATTATAAAGATCCTGAGTCTATACCTTTTCTGGAGCTATTTCCAGTCCTTTATCAGCTAAGGGCTGTTGTAAATCTCTATAACATAAAAGCAAGTCCTGAGGATCTTTTTCTGCTAATAAGATATCATCTGTATAATGGATGATGTATACCATTGGCCATTGCTGTCTTACAGGCTGAATGGCTTGTGCCACAAATTTTTGACATAAGGTAGGACTACTAGCCATGCCCTGAGGAAGAACTGTCCATTGATATCTTTTCATAGGTTCCTTAAAGTTAATAGAAGGAACACTGAAAGCAAATCTTTCATAATCCTCGGGGTACAAAGAAATAGTAAAAAAAACAATCTTTCAAATCTACCACAATTTTATAATATCCTTTAGGAATGGCTACCAGAGACGGAAGCCCGGGTTGTGAAGCTCCCATAGGTGCCATGATTTCATTAACCTTTCTTAGATCTTGTAACAATCTCCATTTACTGGGTTTTTTCCTTGATCACAAATATTGGAGTATTCCAAGGAGACTGAGATTCTATTAAATATCCTGCCTCTAATTGCTCCTGCACTAGAGAAGAGGCAGCTCCTATCTTTTCCTTAGATAAAGTCCACTGACTATCCCACACCAGAATATTATTAAGCCACTGAATTTTATCAGCATGGGATGCAGGCAAGATATTGGCCATTATGGAAAATACCCCAATCCTCCCAAGTTAGAGTGAGGTTTAGGACTTTCAAAAGTCTTAATACCTTGTCCTTCCTTTCCTAGCACCTGATCAGGCAAAAATCCTTGTCCTAGCATCTGCTTAGTCACTGCCTCATTAGGATTATACATTATAAGGCCCATCTGTGACAAGAGATCTCTTCACCAGAGGGTAATAGGCAAATTTGACATGACATAAGGCTGAATTTGTCTTGAATTGCCCTCCTCATCTCTCCAGGTTAGAAGTTTAGAGAGGGCTTTCTCAGAAAAGGGCCCTCTCAACCCTAAATTAGAAAGGTATAGAGATCCTAATGATGAGCTAACTTTAGATGAGGAGGCTCATTCAGAAAAAGGAGCCGCCAAATATTATGATGAGGATTGTCCTCCATTCGCACCTCCTGTTCTGCCTATGGCCTCTACTACAGGAGATGCTACTCAAATGGACATGCAAGTAAGTAAATTAGAGTTTGAAATTAAGTTGCAGAAGTTGACTAGTGAGCTACAGGAGCTTAAAAAGGTGTCAAATACAGGGAAGAACAGCTATACTGAGATATACCAATCACAGCTAGAAAGAGCTGTGAGTCAGGCTTTAGGGAAAGGGCTGGATACATCTGATATGCTAGCTTTCCCTATAGTTGAGATAATTGACCAGCAGAACAATAGAGTCAGACACTATCAGATTTTGGAGTTCAAAGTGATAAAGGAGTTAAAAATAGCTGTGGCACAGAATAGCCCTACAGCTCCTTTTACACAAGAATTACAGGATACTGTGATAGAGTCAAATTTAATCCCCCAAGATTGGAAGACTCTATGTAAGGCTACCTTGTCAGGAGGAAATTTCCTAATTTGGAGTAAGAGAACTGCTGCTTTGAATGCTCAGACAGGTAACCTAAATTGGCATATTGACATCCTTTTAGGAGAAGGTCAATATGAAGGCAATGCTAATCAGATTGGGTTTCCTGTTGGAGTGTATGGACAGGTTGCAATGGCTGCCTGCCATGCTTAGAATCAGTTACCGACTAAAGGGGATCTCCAGGAAAGTTTAGCCAGTATTAGGCAGGCCCCTGATGAGCTTTTCTAGGACTTTGTGGATAGGCTACTAAAAGAAGCTAGTAGAATTCTTGGAGATTCTCAAATAGGAAATCCTTTTGTTACAGAATTGGCTTATGAGAATGCTAAGGCAGCATGTCATGCCCTATTCAGCTGTACAAAGGACAGACAGACTTAGCAGGGTATATTCATCTTCATGCAGAGATGGGCCTTCATATAATCAGGGATTGGCCATGGCCACTGTTTTGCAAGGAACCACTGTACAAGCAATGCTTGCATAGAAGTGAGGGAATAAAGCAGGTTTTAAAGTAGAGGTTTGGGTCATTTTAAAAATGATTGTCCTAGGTATAGAGGCACCGAGAGCAGGCAATCAGGCTATGCCCCAGGAGTTTGTCCTTGATGCAGGAAGGGTAACCACTGGACCACAGAATGTAAATCAAAGACAGATATTCAGGGCTGTCCCGTGTCAGAAAATGAGCAGAGGGTCTAGCCTCAGGTCTGGAGATGCCCACAGCAAGAAGCTTATGGGGCCATAAAGCTGCTGCCTAGCCAAGGAAATCTGATTTTGAACTTATCAGGGCATCCCCAGGAAGTGCAGGATTGGACCACTGTTCTACCACCCATGTGGTATTAACCCCAGAAATGGGAGTTCAAACTCTGCCTACAGGTGGTTTTGGACCTTTACCTGCAGAAACTTGAGGATTTCTTTTAGGACGAAGCAGTTCTACTGTAAAAGAACTGAAGATTTATCCAGATGTTATAGATAATAATCATGAGGGAGAAATTAAAATTATGGCTGCTTCCCCTCATGGTATTATAACTGTACCTGTTAACCAAAGAATAGCTCAACTTATCTTAGTTCCCCTGCATCCACTACTGTCCAGATTTGTTAAGAGTGAGAGAGGACAGAGTGGCTTTGGTTCCTCTGATGTGTACTGGGTTCAATCTATTACTAGTAAGAGACCTAATCTTAAATTAATAATTGAAGAAAAAAGCTTTGAAGGATTAATAGATACTGGAGCTGATGTAACATTTATTAGAGGACAAGACTGGCCTTCAACTTGGACTTTGAGACACTTACTCACATCCAAGGAATTGGTTATCCCAATAACCCAATACAAAGCTCTAAACTTCTAACCTGGAGAGATGAGGAGGGCAATTCAGGACAAATTCAGCTTTATGTTATGTCAAATTTGCCAATTACCCTCTGGGGAAGAGATCTCTTGCCACAGATGGGCTTTATAATGTAAGCAGATGCTAAGACAAGGATTTTTGCTAAGACAGGCATTCTTCCTGAGATTCTTTAAGTTCTACCTGGGCACTATCTGATGCCTGTGAGGTCTCTTCATCAATAGCATCTTTTATGAGCGCCCAGAGGCAGAGGGTGACATTATCTGCCTGGGTGTTTCTCAGAGCTTCTCCAATTCTCTCCCAGGTTCTCTTATCTAAAGTTCTTTCTCCATGGAACCATGGGCAGCAAGACTCTATCTGATCTGAAAAGTCTTCTAGCAATTGTTCTTCAAGCCCTACTCCTCTCACCTGAAGCAGCACTTGAAGGCTGCAGACAAATACCTGTTTAGAATTTTCTGATCTCATTTTCCACTGTCAACCTCTAAGTGGGATCAGTGCTGGGTCAATGCTGTCCCAACTTAGCCCTTATCCTTTCACCCCTACAGCAACAGTTTCAAAAAGTTTAAGGACAGTGCTAGCATGAATACTATATGCTGCTTACTGTGCCAGATACCATCTTCTTACATTTTCTGTGGAGCTCCACCAAGCCAGTGTTTCCCTCAGTTGGCCCTTACATGTTCAGGTCCCATATTCCAGGCACCACCTGTCGCAGTTAGCAGCTATAGGAACTGGGTTCCCTAGAGGAAGGCTGGAGCTGTATGGGAGAGATAGCGAGAGAAGAATAAGACCAAGAGAAGAACAAGACCAAGACAAGTTACTGATCAAGGCCCAAAGTCTACTTTTTGAGTTGGCTCTCGTTGCTTTGTATCTCTCCCCCTCCTCTCTCTCTCTCTCTCTCTCTCTCTCTCTCTCTCTCTCTCTCTCTCNCCCCCTCTCTCTCTCTCTCTCTCTCTCTCTCTCTCTCTCTCTCTCTCTCTCATAGAAACACACACACACACAGACACACACATACACACATACACACAGACACACAGACACACACACAGACACACACACAGACACACACACACACACACACACACACACACACAATAACCCAGCTAAGAACATTTAAGTTGGCATCCACAATAACTACAATGTATCCACATTGTTATACTTCCTCTCTCCACATGCTTGGTCTTTAACAAGAATGACCCTTACTCAACAGCAGGTATGCTCTGATGTGGGTCAAGACATGTTGCTTCATGGGAAACCCTTGTGTGTTGCTCCCACCATTGATTCAGACCATATGACTCTTCTACTCTTTATTCAGAGCACTGATAGTATTTCTTTGGCCATCCCTAAGAGGCACCATGAAGGAGTCTATTTTAGTATTCAGCCACAGAATTCACAATCACATGCATATCCTAAACGTCCTTCCCCCTTTTTTGTTTTTGGCTGGTATTATCATCATACTTCAAATTCTGTCACTATGTTTCTTTTAAAGTTTTATAGTAACATGTTTATTTTAATTTTACCCCTACCTATATAATTTTTACTCTTGACTTGTAATTACAGCTTTCAAATTTGTTATTATTATTATTTATTTTATTTTATTTTTAGTTTGAAAACATATACAGAGGACCACATGCATACCCCATGTATATCTGTTTTTCCATAATGGCTTCTGGTGGTATCTAGCTGACAAGATTATTGAGTAAAAGTCTTAAACGTCTATGGTTAACTTTGTGTTTCTTGTTTAGATTCCTATTCAAGGTGAGAAGGCACTAGAAGATTACAGACAAAGAACAATGGTGCAGTTTATGAATTCATATCACTTTAGTTAGACTGGCATGAGAGAAAGACAGAATAAAGACATTTGTTTAGACTGATGGCACTCTGTCCAACATAGAATCTGAATAGCTAAAGGGGTAATTTAAAAAATTATGAATAACCTTCACTTACATAATTTGCAAGGTATTTTTGTCATGTTTCTTGTAGAATTCTCTTCTGTTTTCTATAAAATTATTGCTATTTTTTCATATTTGGCAAATACTGGTAAACCTTTTAAAATATATTTCAAGAATTTTAAACTGTATTATTTTTCATAATTTCAGTTACTGAAACTGGCTAACTAGCTCAGTTCATTAATTCTGCTAGAGAGTTGCAGAAGGTTTGTATTGTACACTATGCACTGCATAGTCATGAAAGGATGGTATTAAAGATATGGATGAACAAAGAAAAATTAATAAAAGTACATGAATCTTTATAAAAATATATTTATGTAAGTAACAAAAGGGCATTCTCTGTGTCTTAATTTTAGGTCTTTAGAGAAACAAATCCTGAGAAAAGGATTCAAGCATAGCTAACTTATGTGAAAGTCAATCCCATAAAGTACCATTAATGGCATAGAAAAATGTAGTAGGGACAGGATAGAAGTTAAAAAAAAAACACACTGTCACGGCAACTCATAAAAATAATGAAGCCAAGTTTCTCAAAAACTAGATTTTCATACATCAATTGCTGACCCCTTCCCTCCACCCCTCCATACCAGCAGGGGTTAGACTCACTCTGCAGGGGTCTTAAGTCCCCAAGACTTCTGGTTTAGTGTCCAGAAGCCAACAGATTGAAACCCTTTGCTAGGAGAGGCTTTGAGGCAATGAAACACAAATGCTGGCACTTCTAAGTCAAAATGTCCAGAAACAGGAGGAGTCTCAGGTTCTGTTCTACGATGGATGTGAATAGAGCCGAATCCATTGGATTCTGTTCTACAATGGATGTGAATAGGGCCCGAATCCAGCAGCTTTAGTTTGTAGATTTGAAAAGAGAGAAAAACATATACCTACATTAAATATTAATTTGAATGTGTTTCTGATGGCTTTGAAGATCTGGCATAGCCATTCATATTCAGGTAGGAGTTTCTTGAGCGCTCTCTCTCTCTCTCTCTCTCTCTCTCTCTCTCTCTCTCTCTCTCTCTCTCTTTTCTCTCTCTCTCTTTTCTTCTTTTGCTGTGAAGTTAGTGAGCAAAATGTAGATATTGTTCTTAGCTGTATTTCCAATTCAGAAATTCAAAGTGTAATGGAAAATCCAGTGGTTAGAATGTGGATTGGAAGCTGAAAAGTGAGAAGTTTACAGGAGAAACGATGACTTCTGACATGAGTAATTGGGAGTCAGGAACGTGGGATTCCTGTCATTGCTAAGTGATAATGTGGACAAAAGGGAACAGACAGTGTGGAGATTAAAAATATAAACAAATAAATTAAAAGTTAAAAATGGGTTGATCTGGTGTTATGGACCTATAATAGGACAAGGGGTTTATAAGCTCCAGGTTATGCCTAGGCAACTTAGTGATCCCCTGATGCAAAATAAGAATAAAAGAGTTGTGCTGGCGATAGATTCAGCAGCTATGGAGCTCTTGCCTTGTGTGCATGGTGCCCTAGGTTCAGGTGCCAGGATCATAAAATCATTGTTTTTTTTTACAAAAGAGAGAAAGAAAAGACAAATAAATCTCACATGATCCAGTCAAGTCACTCTGAGTGTGTATCTAAGGAAGTCAAAGCAGCACCCCAAAGAGATGCCTACTGTCTGCACACTTGTGTCCATTGTCATGTTAGTCATAAGGTGCACATACATCTGTCAGTGCTGTGTATATGCCTTGGGTTATCACACTGAGCCCTATTAATGTGTACAAGGAACATATCTTAATCAAAATAAAATATCCCATACTACAGCTAATGATGTAGTTTGTGTGTTGAAATGTGTAAGGTCTGTGATCATTTGTCATGAAACAGATAGAACCCCCACCTCTGTCCTGTGTTCTCCATGGGGAGCCTGACTGAAGGTTAGTCTGAGGAAATTCATGCTGTGGAAATGGGTGAGGAAGAGAGGCCCTGCCTCCTGCCCCTTAGCCAGGAGACTGACACTGGCTTCTAGAATGCCAAAGGCTCATCCATAGGTGTAAAGGGAAACCTGCCTGACAGTAAAACGCCAGGACAGAAGAACTTTGTAGGTAATTGGTGCATGACACATCATTTGTAAAAGAAACTATATTATTTTATCTTTTGGTCTTTAGTCTATGAAACCATGTTTGTCAAGAGAGAAGACTGGCAAGGACTAGAAAGAAGTGAGCTGCTGAAATACTTCAATGACTGTGGTCATTTCCCCACCCAAACCCAGATCGATGAGTACTGGGACCTGCTCCACAGACGTGAGTGCTGCTGCCTGCAGTCCTTGTCCTGCTTTCCTTCTCTCCTGGCTTCTCCTCCTCTTCCTCTCTTATTTCTTGTTCAGTCATGTATATTCACTGCACATTGCATTTTATTAGACAAGGATGTCTTCATGTATGCAAAACTTTTATGTTGAGCCCATTCTCCCATGTCCCTTAACATCTGCTACGCCTTAAATTCCTTTTCATCAAATTTGTATCTAATCTTAATCCATATGAAAAAAGGCAGGTTAAAGGAAATTAAATTGTATTTTAATTGGAGAGCAGAATGAGGGTTTCAGTTTTTACTTTAAAATATATATTTTGATATATAAATAAGTTGCATCTAGCTAAGTATGCAATTTCTTTTTCAAGTAATACAACTGATACTTATACAAATGAATTATTTTGATTCTTGGCTTCAGAGGATTCAAACACATAATGAAAAGGGAGTGAGGAAAGGAGGAACCAGGACAGAATTCCATAACAGGACACAGTGCACAAGGCTGTGCCTCAGTGATATATTTCTGGAAATTTCCAGAACCTCCTAGAATAGCAACATCAGTGTCAGAACTAAAGCCTTCAACAGCAAGACCATGAGGGGGCATTTCATTAATAATAAAATTATACATTATATACTTAACCCACAAAAATTTTAAAATTGTTGCTAAAATGTTTCTCCTGGGTAGTTAAATTTGATACTGATAAGCAAATTCAGGTTTAAAGGCATAAATATAGTAAGCTAAAGCATTTTTACAATTAGAAAATAATTTCTTGCTTGGTGTATAGATCAGTAGTACAGAGTTTGCCTAGCATATACAAGTTCATGAATTAAAGTCTCCAGCAATTCCAGAAAAGGTAAATCATTTTGTTCTGAACAGAAAACAGATAAAATGATAGAATTTTCTGATACTTTAATAATATATATCAAACAACATTTTTCTTATTTCAAACCAGTAAGAGGGAATATTGTCACAGGTATGAGAAATATTAATAACTAATTATAAATTTTCAGCCTTTTTTTCTTCCCTATGCTTATTAAAGTCTAATGAACAAAACTGTTTGAGGAGTATGATGTGGTGTGATATGCCACATATTGATGGCCAACACCTCTAGTCAGCATATCGGTGGTTGTAGATAGCATAAGGGAGTTCCCTTATGCATACATATGTATACATGTGGGAGGTAACAGTGAAGAATTCTACTCACTTAAAAAGTTTTGAGTAAGCCATATAGAATTATTAATTTTTTCTTCCTCTCACTAAACTTGTTTTTAAATTATGCTGTTATAGTTTGGGTTCCTTATTCATTACATTAATATATATGCCTTTTAACATTTTCAGATTTAACAAATATATGGGATTATGTAGGATTTTTCTTTTAACATCTTAATCACTTCATTTAATACAGTGTCCACCGGTTTCAAGTATGTTTTCAAAGTGATACAACTTCATTAAAACAATAAGTCTGATTCCCTTGTTTACATAGACTGTATTTCTTCATTCACTCCTCTACTGATGGGCACTCAAGATGATTTCATGTCTTGGCTATTTAGAACATTTTCACACTGAGCATAGATGCTGTGGAAATGAGTGAGGAAGAGAAACTCTTTGGTATCTCTTTGCCATGATAATTTAATTACCTTGTTCGGAATCATAATAGTTTTGTTTGATTTTTTTTTTAACAGTTCCAAATTGTTTTCTATAATGGTTGTAGCAATCTACATGTCTACTTAAAGTGTTCAAACACTCTCACTCCCACACCTGCAGCATTTATCTCTTGTCTTGTTGGTGTGTTATGGTTATACATTACATATTATACATTATAGCATGCGTGTAGTAGCATCTCAGTGTGCTATTGATTTGAATTTCTCTGATAATTAATGACATTGAGAATTTTTTTCTTATTGTTGGTTATTATAAAAATGTTTTAAATGTCTTTTCAGGTCCTTGCCTACATTTAATTGAAGTTTTTGTGGGCTTAGGCTTTTTCATGAGGTTTTGTGTATTAAACCCTCTCACAGATACAAATTAACAATGCTCTTTCCCTCTCTGGCTACCATTTCCACCTGCTGGTTCTTGTTTTTTTCCATGTGTCAGTGTGTTTATTTGATGTAGTCTTACTATTTACTTTATATTTTTGTTGTTTGCTTGGGGGGGGGTGTTGTTCAAAACATCCCAGCCAATCATATGTGAGACAGCTTTGTCCTCATGTCATCATCTAGGAATTTCATGGTCTGAGAAAATGTCTACTACATTTCTAGTGGATGTTTTATATATACAACACAGGCACACCTTTATTATTTTATCTGCAGATGTCTACTTTCCCCAGAACCACTTGAAGATGCTACACTTTTCTTGTTGTATTCTTAGCATTGCTATTAGAAATCAGTTGCCTACAAATGTGTAGGTTTTTTCCTGGACTATCTATTCTGTTTCATGAGCTTATAATATATTTTATGGCTGCCCCACATATCTTTGAAATCTATAGACTACACTTATTTAAAATCAAGAAGCATAATGTCTCAAGTCCTGTTTTTCTTTCTTAATATTGTTTGTCCATTTGACATCTTTTTTAATTCTATACCAATTTTAGGTATGTATGTTTATTTCTAAAAGACCATTTTAAGTATTGAAGTGACTAAAATATATCTTTTTGTGATTACTCCTTTTTTTGTGTCTGAGTATACACTTCTCAGCCCTTTATTGCTTCCTAAGAGCTATGTTCATCTTGGCAACATATTTGGTATTGTCTTTGATCATGACCATGGTTCACATGTACTAACCAAAAAATGTATGTATAAGCTAAAATAACTGATAAAAATATAAATGAAATATAGTTGTTATGTTTTATGAAAATATAAATTAATTATAGTTGTTATGTTTTATCTGAAATAGCTATTGTGATAAAATATATATTGCAAAGAATAATGTAATTGTGTTCTGTGTGATCTTTGGACTTTAAAAATGCTCTGCCCATGAGCTTTGGCAGCAAGTCTTTCTGAGGGCCTATCCTGCTCTTGGTCATCTACTTAAAAAAAAAAAAAGGATCTAATTGATCTTTATATGCATGGTGTTCTGTAACTTTGACCTATACTATAATAGTTTCAAAAGATTACATTAAATATGATTGTAATTTGGGCAACTGAATGTATTTATAGTAATTCTTTCAATCCCTAAATGCAAAATTACTTTGTTTATTTGTGCTCATCATTTATTTCATTAAGATCTTATTCTCAATGTAAAATAATTCACTTTCTTGGTTCAACTTATTTTAATTCCTATGGCTTACTTTTCTGATGTCATTGTAAGTAGAATGATTTTCTGCTGCATGTTGCTTTTCACTATCCTGCCTACACTCTGGAAATGGGCTGTGCAAACAGCCCTACCCAGTTTCCCTTGAATCCACAGACAAAAGACACACATAAAGTTGTTCATTTTTAATTTGCCTTCTTGGTACAATCGCTGGGTGCTACTCTCTCCCGCCTGGAAAAGCAGGCCTTCATCATTACTCTTAGCTCTGCACCTCCCACCTGCCCTAACTTTAGTTGAGCAGTTGAATCTATTCCCTGTTAAACATCTCTGTCCACCCTCCTACAGGAGTGACCACAGCCCACCGCTCCTCCGGAGACCTCACATGGCTGCCTGGTGAACTCCCTCCTCCTCCACTGAATCTGTCTCCTTTTCCTCCAGAGACCCAGAAGTTCTGCCTGTACCTTTAACCCAGCAGTTGACCTATGGCTTTTATGACAGATCAAGAACCATAGCATCAGAACCACCCCTACAATTTTCTTAGTTTATTTTTCTGATATTTTATCACTTTTGTAAAAAAATCTTTGTACAAATAAGTGCTATGGCTATCTGATATGTTTAATGATGATGGACCCATAATTCAATCCAGGAAAAACAATACTTTAGAATGTACTTTTTGATACAGAAAAGGTGGTCACAAAGGTTGGATGATTTTTGAATATCAATACTGAATC
This sequence comes from Mus pahari, assembly GCF_900095145.1. Classification (NCBI taxonomy): domain Eukaryota; kingdom Metazoa; phylum Chordata; class Mammalia; order Rodentia; family Muridae; genus Mus; species Mus pahari. The sequence goes on from NC_034609.1 coordinate 470,282, forward strand.
TTGATTTTAGTTTTAAATGTCTCTTCATTTTTCTTTAGGAAAATTTACCCAATTTCCTTCACCTTTGGTCTTTGCCCACTGCTGTTGTTCTGCTGTTACTATACTTAGAATTTGTTTGTCAGCTTTTTCGACGATTTGCTTACCTGTAGTCAGAGCGATCTGAATTACTTTACATTTCATTGTCGGTGATTAGCTGTTGGAGTTTTTTAAATGTTACAAGATACTGAATATAGAAAATGTGGAAAATATATAAAACTTCCAATAAATTGCAGTTGTTAACATGTAAAATCTTTCTTTTTATCCTCTACTGTGCATATAACATTTTAATGAAAATCAATATTTCTGCAAATTGTGTACACATCTGTCATTTTACTTTACAATACTCCTTTTTCCACAGGGTATACATTTATTCACATATGAGCATTTTAAAATGTATTTACTGTTGTATATATAAGTTGTTTTATCTAAAATAATTTAATTTTAAAACTTAAATGCAGCAAAACAACTATTTCACAACTGAGCATGTATTAGTATTCAAAACACAAGATTTCCAGCAGCAAACAGCAAAACAACTATTTCACAACTGAGCACGTATTAGTATTCAAAACATAAGATTTCCAGCTTAATAGCCTCTCAGTGTGGTTTTATTTGCTGATTATTTTTGGGTGTAGCCATTGAATTATTGGAGTTTACTTCCTGGTTTGGCAATTCTTTTTCATAACTATTTGTGTTTAGGAGGCTGTTTATATCCTTCTTCTTCTTCTTCTTCTTCTTCTTCTTCTTCTTCTTCTTCTTCTTCTTCTTCTTCTTCTTCTTCTTCTTCTTCTTCTCTCTCTCCCTATTTTAGTAAAGTCAGAATATTCAGGCCATTGTATTGTTGTGTGCCTTGAATGAAATATTTATGTGAAATATTTGACATTTGTCTATAAGTTTTCAATAAGTGTTAGCTGGTATTTTTTGTTATTATAGTTACTTATTTTATTTTTAAAGTTTTTTGCACTGAAGCTGTTTAAATCATGAACTTTATTTGTGTATTGACTCATTTCATAGAGAATTTAGACAATTTGCTTCACTTCTACAGTTTTTTGTTTGTTTGTTTGTTTTTTGTTTTTTGTTTTTCGAGACAGGGTTTCTCTGTGTAGCCCTGGCTGTCCTGGAACTCACTCTATAGACCAGGCTGGCCTTGAACTCAGAAATCTGCCTGCCTCTGTCTTCCAAGTGCTGGGATTAAAGGCATGCACCACCATGCCCCCCCCCTTCTACAGACTTTATCTCTCTTGATAGCATAAGAGTTTTCTGTCATTTGTCAGAGAAGGGCAAGGTGTAAAAGAGACTTCTGAATTCATTTTTAAGACTGATGGTTTAAACTGAGTCTCTTCAATCTGAGTGATGGTTATTTCATCTTGTTTTGTGAAGGTATTTCAAAGGCAGTGACATGAAAACAGAATCACGTGAGTTAGAGAAAGACATTGGCTATCAGACATAGCTCTGTGATGGAGTACTTGCCACTAGTATATGTGAGGTCCTAGGTCAAAACAATATGGTGCCCTTCCCACTCCAACAACTACCAACAATGTGAGCAACTTTGCATTTTACTTTTTACATAACAGCCTCAGTGAGTTTCATATGACATGTTTTCTATAAATGGTGAGTCTAATTAATAATTGTTATTAATTAGAATATTCAAAAAAGCATAAAGACCTGTGTTTTTTCAATTCCTAAGGTTAGAGAACTTTTTTTATGTGTATTTTAGGGTATGTACACATGTGTTTGTGGAGACGTCTTCAGAGAAGTGCCTTGCTTTATGACTCTATTCTCTGGAGTGTAACAGTAATATTAATGTAAATATAAGGAGAAAATTAATATAGGGTTGCTTTTCTTTACCCTAGTGAGTTCCCCAATAATGACACAGAGGATCCAAGATTTATTTAATCAAGCTTTACTATACAATTCCTGGGCAGTCATTAATCTATTTTAGTCTTCCAAGCTAATCTGGCTATCTCCCAGCTAAAATATCTGAGAGACATGCATTTTAGTATTGGTCTGGCCCTCTGGGCTTCAAATGTATTTTCCTATGATGTTTTCTTTTATTGACAAGGCTAAGAATAAGTGGTAGGCATTGTCTACACAAACTTGAGACAGGGGATTCTTGACATAAGCATTACAATGCCCTGTCTGGATTGAAAGAAGATCTGAGGTCAGAGAAATCAGCATTTGAATAACACAAGGATATTCTTTACACAAGGCACAAAAACATTGTACCTACACTGGAGCTATCTTTTCTCACTAAACTTGAAGTTCATTGTCTTTTAGTTAGGTTGGTTGACACGGAATTTCCTGTCCTTCTTTCACCCCCTCAGTGCTGGTGTTACGGGTACACATCTCACTTTTTATGTGACCCCAAGTCAGGTACTCATGCTTGTCTGCCTTACAAGATGGACAAACTTTATCTTCTAGAAAACTGCCATGATATTTTTATTTTGTTTTATGTTTAGTTAAAATGCTCTGTCCCATTAAAGATTCCTTTGATGCCCACAATATCTACTGAAAGTGAAGTTAGCAATGGAAAAAAAAAATCAAAATCTTGGATAATTTATGGTCATTTTGTCACTCACATTATTTTCAAGAAAATCTGATTGTATTCATTTAGATCGTCAGTCATTTTTATCCATACCAGCTCTGATTGTGGGTGATAGCTTAATAGATGTAAGCTACAAGTAGAACATTTAATCTAATTCACATATAGTCAGCTCAACTGATTAACTTCTAGCATGTGATATCAAATAGTCAGATTCCTGAAAGTCTTTGCATCTCTAGGTATTTTTAACTTTTTGTCCTTCCTTATTCTTACTATGATGATAACAAAGGGATTGTAACTGAAGATGTTACTTGGAACGTTTTCCTCTGGGAGAATGAAGTGTGCTTGTGTATTTATGTTATTTTCAAATGTCTTTTCCTCTGTTCTTCAGGGAAATTTACCCAATTTTCTTCCTCCTTGGACTTTGTGCACTGCTGTTGCCATACTTAGAATTACGTTTTTCCATCAGGGTTCAGGATCTTACAGAGACTGACAATGGGGGAGTCTGTATGGATCTGTATGGATCTGAATATGGGTTATGATTGTGCAGTTTGGTGTCTTTGTGGGACTCCTAACAGTGAGAATGAGGGTTGTCTCTGATACTATTGCCTGCTTTTCAGACCCTTTTTCTCCTACTGGGTGTCCTTGTCCAGCTTTGATATGAGGGTATGTGCCTCGTCTTATTATAAATTGTTATTCCTTGTTCAATTGCTATTCCTGGGAGGCCTGTTCTTTTCTGAAGGGAAAGAAAGAGGAATGGATCCAGGAGTGGATCCAGTAGAGCAGATGTTTGGGGAAGGGACTGGAAGGAGTGGAGAGAGAGGAAAGCACTGTCAGAATGTAATATATGAGATCAAAACAAGCAAATAAAACTATAAAAAGATGTCAGACCAGCAAATATTGATGGTGAAATAATATAGAAGAATGAAGATTTAACTTGGGGCAAAACTATTAGTAAATAACCTTAGAATAACAATATATAGTCTTTATGGCTAGAGTTTTAAAATGTTTGAGGTTCATTTATGCATTAACATGTATCTGCACTTTGTTCTGTTCTACTTACAATATTCTAGTGTGTGACTATGCCACATCTTGTTTACCTAGTCATTGGCTTAATGGCTATTTGGGTTGTTTTGTCTTTTTTTGCTATTATGTACTATGAACATCTTATTATGCCTTTATTTGCATTTCCTCTGTAATGAGTTAAGAGCAAACATCTTTTTATGTTCTCGGTAGACATTTCTTTACCTTCTGTACAGAAATCTGTTAAAATTATGTATACCATTTGAATGAGAACTTTAGTTTTCTAATATTATTAGTGTTTTTCTGATATAGTATCTCCTTTGTCAAATACATAATTTTCATGATATCTATCTATCTATCTATCTATCTATCTATCTATCTATCTATCTATCTTTCTATCTCATTTAATGTTAATTTGAGAAACATAGTCTTTAAATTCTTTATGACTCTAGTCAACTCACCTGTCCAGGCAGTCTCTGCCAATTTTTTAAATTTTGGAAGTTGTGTCCTTGTGCTTTATTCTCTGTTTATCATATTTGTCTGTCTTCTTGAGGTTGTAGATAAGCCCATTTTGTGGTCTATTATTTGTGCTTAATGTGTTCCTAATCTACATCTTGTTACTTTTCCCCTGTTTTTCTTGATTGTCATTTTTTGATTGCCACTATATTTTCTTTGAATTCTTTATGGCTTATGGTAATAATTCAAATGTTTATCTTAGTAGCTCTTACTCCTAAATCTATGATTACTCACAGCTTGCTTCCTAGCATATGTAAATATGTTCATGTTTCTCTGCATGTCTCATTTTACGTTGTTAAGAATGAATACTGGATATTCTAGGTACAGTGTTATAAGTATCATAAGTTCCAAGGCTTTATTTATTAGTTTACACTTGATTGGTGGAAACAGATTCAAGGGAACCTTCTCATTGGCTCATTGGCCTCAAATTATTATTTAACAATGTGTGTGTGTGTGTGTGTGTGTGTGTGTGTGTGTATGTACATACATAAAAGAAGTCAAAGAGGACCTCAGATGACCTGTATCTGGAGTTACAGCTAATTATGTGCTGACATGGATTCTGAGAACTGAACTCTGGTCCTCTGAAAGAGCAGCAAACATTCTTAATCAATTAGCTGTCTCTCTAGTCCTTGGTATTGTTATTTTAGTTCTTTATTGTTGTTGATGATGTTGTTATTGTTGTTGTTTGAGTGAGTTTTCAAAAGTTACTCTGTATAGCACCCAACTAAGGTTCGGTAAATTTTCACTCAGATACTTTGAATTCACAAAGGTTGGCCCCTGCTTGCAGCTCTGCGTGAGGGGTGGCGCTCACATTCAGTGGTCAGTTTGCATGTCAGCCCCATGCTTGATGCTTACTAGTAGTCTGGAGTGCTTCCTTCTGAGTCATTTGATACCTCACATAGCTTTGAAAAGCTTTCTGTAGCTTTTTATTTCCAGGGTTTTCCATTACACTCATGGAGGAGCTCTCATTGATTCCAGCTCAGACTGAGCTTTTCTTTATATTTCTTACATTGTTTCTTTTTCCTAGTGTCAATAACAGTGTCTGTTAGTTCCCATTGGATCAAATCAGTTTGGCTTTAAATGGTACCTTGTTAGGAAAAGATAATTTGTATTTGAACATTTTAGTATTTGTTCACGGATTTGTATTCTTTCCAGAAACTCGTTCAGTAGTTATACCTTTCTTGAAAGAGAGAATGCTTGGAAGAGTGGATGTAGGCAAATGAACAGAACATTTAGCACAAACCTGAAGGTCAGAACTGAGGCAGCGAAGATGATTTAGACACGTGGCTACAGTTAGGAAAATGTTACATCTTCCAATAACAAGCAATGGGAGTATTCCTTCAATAACCATTCTCATGCCAGCAGTGAGCTGAGCCATCTGACCTGTTCTGATGTGAGCTTATTTAGAGGGATTTGGGATGTTTATGTCGTATAACACTAGCTTGCTGAGGAATAATTGGATGTCAGCCCATCTGCTAATTGCTCTAACCCTAAGTCCTGTGTGTCTTTGTGTATCATGGTCCAGTTTTCTAGCATTGGGTATTTGCTGATGCTTTCTGCCTTGAGAGAACATAACAGTGACATGAAATGCGTAGTTTTGATAAGGGAATGTTTCTCTTGGTTGTTTATGTGCGTGTGTGTGTGTGTGTGTGTGTGTGTGTGTGTGTGTGTGTGTGTGTGTACGTATTTGTGTGTACACACATAGGGGCCAGAAGTTGAAGTTAGATCTCATCCTCTATCACTCTGTACCTTATACTTGGAGATTTTTCTCATTGAACCCAGACCTCACCATTTCGCTAGCATGTGCCCAGGATCTGCTTGTCTGTATCCTCTCTGTGCTGAGGCTGCTGATATGTGTGTGGCTGTTTCTTGCTTTATGTAGAAGCTTGGGTCTGAATTCAGGTCCTCATGCTTGTGCGTTGAACTGTTTATCATTTTCCCAGTATTGCTCCCACCTACCCAATTTATTTTTGACAAAACTGTTATTTATAAATACATTCTAGAAACTACTGTTCAACACTATAAGGACAGTCACATGTAACTGTACAAATGCAGCCTCCCAAGTTTTATTCACAAATGCGCTGAGTGTGAAGATGATACAAGTGTTAATCATGGCTTCAATCTGGAGATCAGAGAAATTATAGAGAAGCTAAGGCATGAGTTGAGGAAGTGTTCACTAGATTGAAAACAAACACAAACGTCTGGAAATGGAAGGAGGATGGTACAACTTAGAATTTTCTAGGCAGCTGGTTCCTCTGAGTAGGAGTACATGTAGATCTGCTGGGTAAGTGGAAAGGGCACTGTGTTACTGAAGCTTCTGGATAAAAGCAGCAGCAGCAGCAGCAGCAGCAGCAGCAGCAGCAGCAGCAGCAACAACACCAACACCAACACCAACACCAACACCTGCCTTGTCATTTACTGGGACGCAGTGGCTGCTGGTTGCTTTGCTCTACAGGGAGGCTTTTTATTGTTTTGAACAGTTTATTCAACTAACATCATCTGTCTACTGAAAAAGTAAATGCTTCCAAATATACAATCCAAATAAAATTTTGGATGTAAATCAATCATGTTCCAGTAGGGATTATTTAGGCATTTTCCCTTAAAGCTGTACATTCCTAGAGAGACTCAGCACCGAGCACTTGGGAGTAAACAACAACCCTAAGGATATCTGATGTCACTTGGTTTTAGTTCCTCAGTAGAGTACAACATCTGGGCAACATCAAGGACAGAGAAAGACTTTCCCTTTCCCTCCTTCCCTGCCTACCTGTCAGTCATATAAAGTGCTGTTCCCATTAGAATTTACCCTAGTTAGCCACTCTGTATTTTGTAAGAGTTTGAGTTTTTATAATTTGTGTTGAAATATTGGAACCATTGTTACAGGAGCCACACAGAGAATTTGATTACGTTTTGTAATAGCACTTGACATTAGTTATTCTTCTAAAGCCTGCCTGCTTCCTTTAAAAAAAAAAAAAAAAAAAAAAGGAGGAACATTGGGGATGGAGAATGGGGTAACATCAACAAAACAAAGGCACATTCATGTCGGTAAGCCTCTTCTAGGGCAAAGAAACCCACTAATATGCCCCTGTTTTCGATGCTCAAATGACAGAAATATAAGAACTGTAAACACCCTGGTAAGAATACCTTTGCCATACCAGGTTCTGACTTAATCTAAAATATTTCATCACAAATTCTTAAAAGTTGTATGTAGCATAATTAACTCAATTTTATTAAACACAGCATTGAAAAAAACTTATCTCAATCCAGAACCCATAATGAAATGAAAACTTCTGGTGTTTAGAACAGTTTTCAGTGTTTTAAAGTCCAGTGAATTTTGTACTATTCATGCAGTCCACTTCTTAAGTCACGTTTAACAATGAACATTTTTTTGAAATCAGGCTTTTAAAGGGGGTTATTCTTTGCCCAGTAGTGCATCATGAGCCTTTAAGGCAGTGAAGCAGATCATGTGTTATCTACATTATTAGTGTTAATGAAATAAAAGTAATGCTTCCCATCTGTAAGACCTATTGGGCTTGGTACCCTCAGTGTCCTACTGGCCAACTGTTACTATTAAAGGCTTAGTGCCTCCAAGTTTACCTCTAGAGTGATGGTGCTGTGGTAGGCTATAAAAGTGGCATTGTAGCATATTGATTTTCAAAATTTAAAACTGTTTCCTCATTGAAATCAACATGGGAATGCTGTTACAGTATAAATCTTACATGCCATGCTGACTTCTATAGAGATATTTATAGGGCAAGCTTCCATGGGGAGTAGAGTTTCAGGCACTAAATCATGCTTCTATTCTAAAACTGTTGAGTTTTTATTTTTTAGAAATATTCTTGCCAATGATTTCTCATCTACCAATTGTGTATTTTTAGTAGGAGCATGGACCATTGTTTCAGTTGACAGTCTTCAGTGGCTGGATACAGATGAATCTATTTTCGTATGCATCTGTCTTCTATTGAGGTTAGCACAGGTATATACATTAATGTATATACCTATAATTATAGTAACACTAAAAGCTTCCCATATTGAAGAGAGATCTTAGATTTTTTTTTCATTTTTTGGTATGTAACTCACAGCATTAATTACAAAAGATTCTGATTTGGTATATGCAAAACACTTACTGGTATAATTACTAGCATTGTGATTTCGATGTAACAATAAAGACTTAAAAAGTGAATCCTAATCAAGGCTTTACATATTACTCTTTAAATCAGTTTAAAGTGAAAGCCAAGAGATTTAATGGTAAGAGAGTTAAGACCTCTAGATTTTTTTTAAAGAAAGAAATTTGAATCTATTAAAAGATGTCCTTTATACTATTATACTCACTCATTGAAATTCTAGGAGGAAAAGTGCTGGATACTTCCATGTACTTTTTGGTATAATGAATTTCTTGCCTTTTAAAAGTCTATAAAATGAAAGAATTATTATTTCTGGTTCCATTAAAAATGTAGGAAATTGATTTATTTTGATATGAAAACTTTCAACTCTGTAAGTGATCTCTACAAGTTTCCTTTTATAATTTAATAAGGTTTCCTTAACCTCTTTCCATAGAGATCTTTTAATACTTTGCTAGATTGATTTCTAGTCACCTTATTGTTTTGTTGCTGTGGAAATATGAAAGAGGATCTGTTCTCATGTAGTGTTCCTCTGACTGGGTTCTGAGTAGGCACGCAGATGTAATCTTTAAATTTCCTTTTTGTATAACTCAAATATGTTTGACTATTTTCATGGCATTCTCCTGGTCATTTTGTCACATGTACAATGCAGTCCAGGCACCTGTCCTGGTTATTCTGTCATGTGTACGATGCAGTCCAGGCATCTGTGCCGAATTCTGTTCCTTTTTCATGTCAGCTTCTGCTTTCTTCTTGCTCATTCTACTTCAGCCAGGAAAACAACTTGACTTTTAAAAATGCACTAATTCTTTGCACTTTCCTCTGCTATGTAGAATTGCCTTCTCTTATGGATCATTTTGTGAGGCTTTGACTCACATTTCTAGTTAAATATCAACTGCTCTACAGGACCTTTCTTGACCTCCATCATGAAACAGCCCACCATATACCCTCTTTCCTTTTCCTTGCCCCACTTTAATAGTTAATCCTTTATTCTGATATATGTTATATTATTTATTTTTAATACCAGTATCATCTACTAGAGTATGTGTTACCATGATGCAAGGCCTTTCTTTCTATGATCACTGCTAATGAATGAGTTCATTATGGTAGAATCTTACATATGAAATGAAGAGGAGGGACTATATTACCAATGACAAGAGAATAAGTCATGTGATAATTCTAAGATGAGAAACATGACATGAAAACTCCCTTTTCCTTCCTCTAAAAAAATGTGCAAGAAAAAAATTTAAAAGTAGCCTGCATTTCTCCAGAGTATAGTCTAGTATAAATTACTTTTGTTTTTTTTCTTGCATTGATTAAAACACCTGTCACAAGCTTGAGGCGTGTGAGGCCTGAGGCATGTGAGCACTTGTATAGCATTGTGAAGATGGTACTTTACTTTCCAAATGTTCTGTTTGGTTGATGCAAGGGATGATTTGGGGCAAGAAGATTATCTGAGATTTCGATCCAGTAGAAAAACACAAAAACAAACGGCAATAACTTAATGATATGTATCTAGCTGTCCTTATCTACTCTCTATTTAGCACATACATATTTATTTGTAGTTATATCTACTGACATCACAATCTACAATCTATTCTAAAGTCTGAGAACCTCTGGGCTGAGAAGTATTGGTACCAGTTTCACAAATCTTGTGGATTATTTTCTTTCATGTTACTTAAGTAACTCTCACATTTCTGCTCTTGGGGGTGGTAAGATCATATTCTTTTGAATGTATTAACAAAGATTTTTTTTTTAGAAGCCTCTTTTTAACAAAAGCTTTTAAACTTGATGCATGCATTTAATATAATTGATACTACTTGAATTGATGCAAAACTCTCATACTCAGGAGCAGCAATAATGAAAGAAACTGGTAGCAACAAGATGAATCTATGATATTTTTCATATGTTAAGATTTTACTAAAAATTATTTCCTCTTTGTTTATGGGTACTAACATGAGTAATGTCATCTCTTCAGAAGTAACATAGGCTTTCCTCTTAAGGATATGCTTGATGTGTTGATTATGTGTAAAGTACTTTCTAACTCATAACAATTGGCAGGGAAAGATTGTAACAGACATATACACCAACTTCTCTAAACGACATATACACCAACCTGAAACTATACAAAGTGCTATGCTATTTGTTACTTTTCTATTGCCATGACAAAAGACCATGACTAAGACAACTTATAGAGGAGAGCATTAATTTTGGGATTCATGATTTTACAAGGTTACATTCCAAAGTCATGATAGTGGGAGGCATGGCAGCAGGCAGGCAGTCATGGTACTGGAGAAGTAGCTGAGAGCTTGCATCTTGAGCCAACCATTAGAATATGGGCATAGGTGAGATTGGGACTAGTGTGGGTTTTGACCTCAAAGCTCAGCCCCCGTGACCCACCTTCTTCAACAAGGGCATGACTCCTAATCATTCCCAAACAGTTCCACTAACTGGGGATGAAACACTCAAATATAATCCTATGGGGTTCATTTGCATTCAAACTATCACCGTCATTGTCTTTCTTCTTTTGCTTCATTCACTCTGTTTGCCCCCTATCAAACAGCCTTCTTTTTTCTCTCATTTTCATTGAACAGATATTAATAAACCTTTTAAAATGTGTTAATCCCATAGATACATAGCCATAAACTAATAAAAGTATGATCTAAGTGTTTATGATTTACTTCAAAAGGAAAGCCATTTACTAGATTCAATGCTAAAATAAATATATAATTTGGTTTTACAATATTGGAGAGCATTTGGGGCTGATTTGGAAACCTGGTAAAGTGGAAACTCCTTTAGAATCACCGAGGATGACCCTAGCAAGGACTCCTAGTAATGGGAGATACAGAGCAGGGACTTGCCATCTTTTGTACCCAGGCAAGTCTTCTAGTGATGGGATTGGATCACCAACCCAGCCACAAAACCTTTGACCTACCTGTCCTTGGTACCAGATGTGCTGGGTACACAACCTGTGGTACAGACCCTGTGGGAGTAGACAACCAATATCTGGTTTAACTTGATCCTCACACAATGAGAGGAGAGCCCATGCCTGACGCTGCCTGGATGGCCAGCAGCCAGAGACTAGATAACCCAGAGACCTAAGGTAGAAACAATCATGACTGGCCAAAATATGTGTGTGTGTGTGTGTGTGTGTGTGTGTGTGTGTGTGTGTGTGTGTGTGTAAATTTATTTTTAATGATGTTCTACTGTATTTATAGATTGGTGTCTAATACAGTCAGTATTAGAGAGCCTGCCTCTGGAAGCTAATGGAAATTGATTCAGAGACTCACAGCCAAACATAATGAATAGAGTGGGGGAAGGGCAGAGAAAGCAGGTTGAAGATCTCCATCTGGTCCCTCCTCTCAGAGCTCAGGGAACCCCACAGAACAGGGAGAGGAGGAATTCTGGGAGGAGAGGAGTTGAGGACCCCTCGAGAACAAGATCTTTGAATCAACTAAGCACAATTCACGGGCCTCACAGAGACTGAGGTAGCAATCTCAGAGCCTGCATAGGTTTGTGCTGTTGTCCACATATGTTATTGTTGTTGGCTTAGTGTTTTGGGGGACTCCTGACAATGGGGGTAGGGGATGGCTGAAACTTTTTTTTTTGCCTGTTCTTGGGTCTCTTTTTTCTTCTACTGGATTTCCTTACCCAGTTTCAATGCAAGGCTTTGTGCTTGGTTTTATTGTATCTTTTTATGCTGTGTTCACTTGATGTCCTTGGGAGGCCATCTGTTTTTCTGGGAAAAGTCAGGCGTTTATTTGTGGGAGAAGAGGTAGGGGAAAGTGGAGGAGTGGAGTGAGGGGAAGCTGCAGTTGGGCTAAATATAATGACATTAGAGAAGAATAAAAAAAATTAAAATGGATGTTTGAATGAAAAGAAACTAATAATAATTTCTTAAATATTATGAAAGCTGCCAGTTTTTAAAAGTTCATTTTATGTAATAGGATTAGACCCCAGAGAAGAGACGACATACTGGCTGCCATCCTGTCTTAGTCTTAATAATCAAATAATATTCCTTTTTATTATTGAAGATTTTTTTCTTATTCAATAGCTTGCTCCTGCTGGCTCATAACAGAGATACACCTCCTACTGTTTATTTATGTTCCTATGAATATTGTTATACAAGATGTCTCATTAAAAAAAAAAAATGGTCACCAAATGCTATGTTTTTGGCCACACTGGAAAATATTTTTGCCTGGCAGCAGGGCCAATTCCTTTATTAGCCTGTATGTAAATCCTAATCTGATTTAACCTCTCCCTCTACTTTCCCTTTAGCTGGGCTGTGCAAGTCTGCTCTAAATTTGCAGAGTACTGTGTGACTACAGAGCACTGTGTATAAAGATTCAGGGTATAGGGAAGCTGTAGCTTCAAATCTTGATAACCTCAGCAAGCTACTCAGCATGAGAGCAGTAAAATGCCCTTTGGATGTAAGCAGATAAAGTCAGTACTGCGAGACATCTGAGGCCAGCAGGCACCTCAATGCTGTCAAAGGGACACATCTACTGTAAACCTACAAGAGATGACTCATATCTACTACTACCAACCACACACTTTGATAAGCAAATATTACATAGGCAACATAACAGCATCTCCACACACTTGTAACAGCGTTATTTTCCTTCCTGAAATTGTATTTAACTCAAGAAAGAAGAACATGGAATCATCTAGTTTTCTCCATCACTAATGGACAAATGCCACCTTCAGAATTTTTCTCATCCTACTGATTTTGGAGTAAAGTGAGACAGTTTTCTGCTATGTGAATTCCTTGGGCTTCTTTCTCATTAACCTAATTCAACTCATTCCTTTTCCCATTACCAAAATCTTCTGGGTTTTCTGCGCTAACTCATCTTTCCCAAATGTGACAGAATTATATTTTTTCTACTTGATAAGATGGTGACAGGTACATAATTTTTTTTTGTCTTTCGGGAGTTAAGTAAGTTTATGAAACCCTTTATTGCCTCAACTCAAAGGACTGGTTAGTGATGACTGATAGACTGTCAAGCCCGGAAGATTTTCGGGTTCTCCATACTGCCTCAGTTCAGAATGTTGAGTATCCCATATAAAATCAAGGTATTATTTTGTTAACCTGACTAGGTTTTTCTATTTTATTATTTTTTTAAAAAAACAACTCTTTGTGTTATTAATTCTTTGTATTGTTTTATTTATTTCTATTTCACTCAATTTAGCCCTTATTTTGATGTCCCCTCCCTCCCCCCCCCCCACATACTTTCTGGGCGTTGCTTGTTCTTTTAGAAGGCTCAAAGGTACATCATTAAGTTATTAATTTGAGATCATATATATATATATATATATATATATATATATATATATATATATATAGGCTCACAGGGCTATAAACTTTTCTCTTAGGAGTGTTTTCATTGTGTCCCATAGGTTTTGCTATGATGTATTTTCACTTTCATTCAGTTCTGGAAAATTTTCACTTTCCTTCCTGATTTCTTCTTCATGTAATTATGATTCTATAGTGTGCTGCTTCGTTTCCATGAGTTTGTGTACTTTCTGTGGTTTCTATTGCTGTTGATGTGTGGCTTTACTCTTTTGGGTTCAAATAGAATGTGATTTCAGTTTCCCTCTATTATTTGAGACTTGATTTTTGTCTTAATATGTGGTCAGTTTTTATAGAAGATTCCACAGGATTCTGAGAAGAATGTTCATTTATTGGTGTTTGGTTAGAATGTCTATTGTTATTTGTCTGGTTCATTTGATTTATAATGCCACTTATATCCAGTTTTTTTTTTTATTTCTTTCTGTCTATTGGTGAGCGTGGAGTATTAAAGTCACCTACTAGCTCTATGTTGGGATCAACCTGTGGTTTTTAGATCTTGCTGCATAAGATTGAACAAGATCTCCTTTTAATCCTATTCTTCTACAAATTAGAATGACACATAACTGAAAACAGTAGGCATTTACTTCTCATGTTTCCATGGTGGGCTGTCCATCAGGGGACCAGCAAAGTGGACACCCAGTGAGTGATTGACCTCTTCTTGGTCAAAATGCAGGACAAAACTAATAGCGGGGTTCCTAATATACAACATAGTCCCTACAATTAGGGCTCAGAGAGCACCACAGAGTGGGGTGGAGAGACTCTGAGAGCCAAAGGACCAGGGTTCTGCTATGAGATACTGTCTTCGGTATATGTCAGGAAAGTTACACCAATGAAGTCTCAATAATATGTTTCCTAAACAAGACCTGTGTATTGATAACACCAGTTGACATGCTAAGTTAATTAGGGAAATCTTATAATGCCTAGCTCCTGATAAAGAACTATACAAAATCAATGGCTGCTGAGAGATGGAGAATCTGTCTATCCCCATTAGGTTACAAAATTTCAAGGGGTCAACCCTAAACACAAACATACGTAAGCAACACTTAACCAGACTCAGCAAGTTTTATGTATGTATACAATATCTATTAGTGTATATTCATGTGAGAATTGTGTGTATTTGTAACTTTAGTAGTTAAAAAAGATGGAGTCTTGATTTTGAGGAGGTGATGACATTGGAGTAGAACTTGGGATACGAGAGGTAAAAATACTGTAAATATAGTTCATACTCACATATGAAATTACCAAAAAATTCATTTAAAAATGCCAGAGATTAAAATGGCATAAGATTCATATGGGTGGGAAGTACATAAAACAAACAAACAAACAAATATGATAGAAAATAAAATGATACAGGATCAATTCCCATCTTTAATACCTTATTGAATCTTTTTCTTCCCAGTGATTGACTGAAAAGCATGGTTACAATGTGCTTGGGTTTCTAGGAGTTTACATAACACACTTGGCATACCTTAATTTTTATTTTAGTATTATTTCTAATTAATATTGATCAGCCCTTTGATCCTTTGACAACCTATGTTCTCTTTGGCTGTGAAATCCATACACTGTGATTATGTGTCAACCTAGTTGTCAGTCCCAAAACCTCTTAGTATTCATCAAATATTTGATTAACATGGTCTAATAAAGCATATAGCATGCAGAAACATGGAGCTTAACACACCATGATTTTTACTTCTATCTCTCTCATTAACACTGTGAATTGCTTCTCCAAAATAATTAAAACCGATAATTTAATACACTAGAATAACTTTAGATCATTAGTTTAATTATTCCAGTATTTTCATTTAGAAAGACTACATTATTTGTTACAACTTTATGCATAAATGTGCCCAACCCCATTTTTCATTTTATCTCAGGCTTATTCTTTGAGAGTGGATATTTTTTGTTTGTTTGTTTGTTTGTTTGCTTATTCTTACAAGAGTTACTAATGGCTCTAAAGCTATGTTGACAATAAGACTATAAAGATGGTTTAGGCACTATAAATAAGATAATCATATTAATTGTGAAGTCTCATTCACCTTCTGAAATTGACTCATTATATTTACATGCATCTCTTCTATTTCTCAATGAATATGTTTGTCTACATTTTCAATTATTTTATATTCTTTATCAGTAAAATATAAGGTGTGAACTCATATTTTTAAAAACTCTTCTTTTTATACAAAATGATACTAACTTACTTCCTCTTCTAATTGTAAGCTTTAGGGTTCCCTGGTAAATTAGAGTGTATTTTGGATATACACAATTATTAGTCTGCACAAATTTTAGGTTGGGTGTGGCATCTAGGGCATGACTGAGCTATTTATATAGCAGAAAATAACTAGAGATCTTTTGTGGACTGGGAAATAGAAACCTAAACAAGATATTTTAAATGTTTATTAAATCTCTCTTGTTTATATTCACATAGCTACCCAAGTAACTATGCTGTAGGAAGCTGAGGGTATCTTTATTAAAACCATTTTAGTTCAGCTTTATGAGATAAAGTTATTCAGAACACCAAATGACCACAGTGAATTCATTTTTTTGGAAACATGTATTTATGAGAAGCAGGAAGGGCCTCAGAGGAAATTGCACAATTAATATTTTAGGAGGTCTAGGGTTCACACAGTCAGCAGTAATATGAGTTGGTTGGGTCATAACTCATAATTGGAGGTTTTACCTCCAGCTTAACAGAACAATTCTATGGGCCATATAGCATCTGGTGAAAAAACTCAAATAATTTAAAAGAAAAATAATTTAAATCTAATATGAAAGGTCAAGGGCCCTCCATTTGAGAATTCTTTCATGCTAATCTAAATAAATATCTGTAATAAGCAGTTTTAAAAATGCCACTAGCCTCAATCCATCAAGCTGGATTTCTTAGTTCAGATTCTGAAATAGAAGCCATATGACTAGCTGTTGAAATAGTATTCTATTTTGCAGAAATATCCATTTCTAAGTAATTTTTACCTTCCTTTGATGTTTCCAGTTCTGGATCTTACACTTCCACCACAACCACCAGACACTGTGCACTTACACTTTCAAAGAGAAGTTATCGTAGAAAGTAGAGAACTTGATTTACTTTCTGGCTGATTGAAGCTTATGGTTCCCTGGAAGCTAAGTGACCTGTATGTGCCACACTGTATAAGACCTAGAAAGGATCTTTTGGAATGGTCTTATGCTTGAAAAAAAGTTTATGATTTCATGTGTTGCATGACTGTAAAGTAATGGGAACAGGGAATTGTGTCTGTCATTTTATTAAGCTTCCTACTACCTAGGACATAGCATGTACAAGGAAGATAGACAATAATTAATGATTGTATATGTGCTTTGAGGGGTATGGTCACTGCCGTATTTTGCAACAAGATTTATTTCTTTCATCTTATTTTAATCGAGTACATGTTTGCATTATCCCCTGAGAACAGAAAAAAAGGGCAAACCTAACTTCTCTACTGTAGACAATACTATCTATGACAGGGAAGGATGTCATGTGGGGAGTGTTTAGAATGGTGTTATCAGATCAAACTTGGAGATCTCATGAAATGTACTTCTGAATCTAAGTAGTCTATTCAATTGATATGTGAAGAAAGAATGCAGGTTACCTAGCTAGGTCATAGCGTGGGCTAGAGGAAAAAAAAAGACATTTAACTGACATGTCTGAATAAAATAGGAGAAGACAGCAAAGATTATACCCTTTGTCATACCATGGGTCATGCTTGGAGTCTGGGCCTTTTCCATAAGCCATGAAGAAATGTTTTAGGTAGGGACCCAAAACATTAAATGAAAATTGCACTCTGATTATAAAGTATGAATTTAGCAAGTTGTTTTCAAGGGATAAAATATTTGAAGGAAGAACAAATGTCATAGGGATGAAAATTGACAGATACTATGATACACAATTGATAAATTGAATGGATACTGTCACCCATTGTTGTAGAAAGTTTTAATCCTAATCCAGGATTTCTTCCCTGACTTTGACCATTTAGTTCCTGGACAAAAGATGCTCACAACATTTATATTTACAATAAGCCTTAAACAGCACAAGAGCTGGGCAGCTCTATCCTCTATGCTATAAGATTCTCCTTTCATATTGATAACCCCAAGTTATTACTTACTATGTTTCATCTGGGCTGCTCTTAACTCCAATTGGCCAGCCCTCAGGTCTAGGTTTTCATGATTCACTTAACCTGTGGCGGTTTACTTCTCCTCCTTCACCTTCTTTTCCTGCTCATTGTTCTCCTCCAACCCCAAGCTCAGAAATCCTAAACCCTAACCTATGTCTCTTCTGCCCAGCTGTTGGATGTTACATCTTTATTTGCCAATCAGAAATAACTTGGGGGCAGGGTCACATAGCCTTACTTGGCTCTAGTGCAGACTGCAGGTCTTTGGGACCTCACATTTATCATTACAACAAATAGTAAGACCAAATTTCAAAGTCCATGATGTTGTATGGAGAGCAAGTACTACCTGGCCATGTAATGAGTGAGGGACATTTCTGTGAAACTATTCTAAAAGACCATGACTATAATTTGACTATGAAGAAAACAAGGAAAACAAAAACTCAAGGATATTCTATAAAATCAATGACTCATGCAATCATGAAAAACAAGTAAAGTTTGAGAAACTATTAAAAACTACAATGACATTTAAAAGAGACACAATGGTTTGTTTTAAAGAGCATATTACAGGCAACCATTTTTGATACTAGAACAAAAAATAAAACCCCAACAGAAAAGTTTACAAAATTTGAATGAAATCGAGAATTTTGGTATTGGTATAACATAGGTATTTGTTTCTTAGTTTAAAGAATATATTGTGCTATAGAAAGATATGGAATCCAGAGAAAGACTGACCTAAGTGATACATATTAAGCATCTGTATTATCAGTACAAATTTTATATTATTTTGCTTTATATATAAAATAATTATAAAACAAAATGTTTGTTTTCACAGCCCAAAAATATCCATAGAACTACCTAGTAGACTTTCAAGATTTAACTTTAATATTTGGGATTTAAATATTTTAAATTCTGTATTATACCCAAAGCCCTTTATATT
Source organism: Mus pahari (assembly GCF_900095145.1). Classification (NCBI taxonomy): domain Eukaryota; kingdom Metazoa; phylum Chordata; class Mammalia; order Rodentia; family Muridae; genus Mus; species Mus pahari. The sequence continues at coordinate 488,919 of NC_034609.1, forward strand.
GCATTTATTTATACTATGTATATACATTTTTACCTGCAAGTATGTATTTGCAACCTATACATGACTATTGAATCTCCAGGAACTCTAGTTAGAGATGGTTGTGAGCCATCATGTAAGAACTAGGATTTCACACAGGTCCGCTTCAAGGTCAATGAGTGCTCTTAACCACTAAGCCCTCTCTCCAGTCCCAAAAAGGTTTATATTTTTTAAGAAAAAGATAGATAACTGATTAGAATAATAGGTAATTATACCTTTATGAGAGAAGATAATTAAGACAATTAATAAATATTCAACTACAACCAGAAGTCAGGGTTATGGGACATACGTGTGCGCGCACACACACACACACCAACACAATATATCTTTTACTTTTCACCGTTTAAAAAATTAACAGGAATGTGGCTTCAGGGGGGATTCTAAGAATGTGGCATTATCATAGATTTCTGGTAGAAGTTTTGTTATGTTCTTAGTGGAAATCATGTTGGTATAGGGTGCACACATTTTCTTTGTGTGTCCACTCCTGTGAAATGATATATAAAAACAAAAATTCACAGTAACAGTATCCAGTTAAGTACTCAAATTGATCCTGGTTGAATGGTTGTGGCAGGACTGCGACAGCAGCATTCCTTGCTACCTGCCACCACAATGTTCAAGGTTCCTGAATGGAATAATGAACACACACACACACACACACACACACACACACACACACAGCCTTTATATTCTGATATTCCTAAAATAGCTCAATGCCTGGGCCACTTCCTAACCTCCATGTGGCTAATTTACCTCCCTCCGATATCCCTAAGTTATTACTTACTAAAATCTAAATTCCATCTTTGCTGCCCTGGACCCAGTCTCTTGGGGCCCCTCCAGCTCCTACATTGTGGCTAGGCTCTCTGTCCTGCACCTTTTTAGATGTAGATCTTTCCTCTATTTCTCCTGGCATAGAGGATCCCCATCTCTCCTTCTCCTTCCTTAGTTCCTTTCCTGAGAATCCTAACAGTCCCACCTCTGTCTGCCCTGCCTAGCCATCGGAAGCTGGCAACTTTATTTATTAATCAAAACCAACTGGGGGCAGGGAGGGTCCCTCAGGTTCTTGCATGCAGATATGTGGACTCTTGTGCAGTTTTGGGGATACAAATTAATATAATTCAAGCAGCATTAGATCAAACCCACTACAGTAAGTATAAAAGAAGAACAGCTATTGCAATTTTTAGAATAACAAAAATATTGAAGCAGAAGTCTATTAATGTAAGAGTAGTGGAGAAATAAGGTATTATCAATACCAAGGATTCAAAAGAAATGATATAAACACGTTAGAACTAAGGTTAGGGATCTCCAGATATTACTAAAAATAAAAGAGTTCAATAATGCATATGATTGAATTTTATATATTTAATGATCTCTCTCTCTCCCTCCCTCCTTCCCCCCTCCCGTGTATGTGTGTGTAGGCATATAGATCTTGCACTTATAGTGACTGTCTCCAGAGGGTGGGAGCACACACATTTTATTTTTCTCTACTGGTGATCACATTTTATCAAAACTTTCTCCATGTCTTTGAATTATATATTTATCTTAAATATCTGCATTTTTCCAGCTCCATTCTTTAGTTAATAAAATAATCTAGAACAATGTTAGTCCAACTTATTTGCCAATCAAATCATTGCCTTAGCTCTAGCTCGACCCTGGGTCCTGTAGCAGCGGCCAGGGAGATGATGGTAAGAAGAGATGGGACACAGAGGAGACACATGGTCATTTATTTACTGACTTGACTCCCTTTCCTCCTCATTGTCTTGTTGCTTTCGGTCCTTCTAGTATTACAACAAAGAAGGTAGAAGTGAGGTAGCCAGTCAATGGTAGGTGTAACTGGGAGCCACTTCTTGGTTCTTGTCTTCTATATAATGACATATATCTAATTGTTGGAGAAGTATTTTGGGGGGGATCCATTTGTAGAGTCTTTAATGGCATGCCTTTCTCAGAACCTTGGTACCATAGCCCTTTAGATTCCAATTTTGCATGATGTGATGATGGTCTTTTTGTCAAGATTTTAAATTTCACTTAATATCTCTGTAAAACAGAAATCTTGGGTCTTTTTTTTCTGACAAGCACCCCCCAAAAGGGATCTTTTCAATGCCAACTTAGCATACTTTCAATTAGTATCACTTAAAGAAATGTTACCCTCTTGTAAAACCGTCTGTCCTTATTCTGATACCGGAGGAATTTAGCAGCTTTTATTTTATCTCTAAATTATTGCAGTGATGGGCAGCTGTCTTCAAGAACTTTTTTTATTTTTGGTTGTGAGCCTAGACTTTCATGGCTAAGACATCCTTCCCATCAAGAATTCTCTTGTGGTTGAAGTAGGTGAAGTGCTAGATGTATTTAATTAGTCTTCTTTGGTGAAAAAGCACCGATACCACAGCAGGGTCCCATTGTGAAAGCACCCATACCCTCAAAGTAAAGTACAGGGATAAACTTATGTAGAATGTAGTTATGAACATATACATACATGACGGTATGAATAGAAAAATGGAACAACTAGATACTTTCTATTGATTCTATTGAAAAAGTGATGGATAACAAAAGAAAGCAAACAAATGTAACCATATATATTAATAGAAATAGCAATAATTGTATTAATATAATTAATATATTAACAGAATATCCCCCTTTCGCATGTGTGGTACTTTATACACTGAGAGAAGAAGAAGGGGCAGATTGGAAAGTGTTTTGGTGATGATTTCAGGGTGGTTTCAGGATGGTGGGATGAGTTATATTGTTTCTTGGAATGACTTTTTTTATGACAGAATTTCAAAAAGTACTTCAGTGTATTTTTATATGAGTAGGTGAGACCTACAGAGCCATATATTTCATTAATTAAATTTGTCCTTTGACCATTTTGTACATGTATATGATGCATTCCCAATGCTCTCATTACCGCCCTGCCTTATCTGTCTTCCTCCTGTCTATCTCTACTCCTATTCTCAGCTAACTCCTTCATCAACTTCATTTCTTTTTGTGATCTACTGAGTTTAATCAGGGTTATCTGTGTGGCTATGTGTTTGAAAACTATACACTGGAGTCTGGTAGTTCACCAGTGGGTATAAAGTATCAATCTATCAATAGAAAATACTAGACAGGGTATGTCTAGTACAGGACCAGTGCAAGTTAGTATACCTGCTGTAAGTTCAGGGTTACAATGTCCTGCTTAAAGAAGATAGTCTGTAGCCCTTCTTTCTATCCATGACTCTTATATTTTTTCCATCCTTTTCCCTATAGTATTTCCTGAACCTTAGAGTAGTTGTATAAATGTCTCATTTAGGGTGGAGTTCTCAGCTATCTTATCCATAGGGTCTTGGGAAGCCATGGATAGCTGCATTCAGTGCTTTTCACCGCAAAGAGAGGCTTCTCTGATTATCGCTGACACTTGTCTAGTAGTTTAAACAGGGACATTTAAAAGAAAATTTGATGCTGTAGCTGTTTAGTTAAAAATCACAGCAGTAACTTTCACCCTTGGTTCTATAAACTCCTCCAGAAGGGGCTTTTGACCAGGTTTATAGTACCATAGCACTAGGGCTTGGGTTCCCTTCCCCAACTGACCTAGAATTCCAAGTGGAGCATGGTTGGATACCCTTCTATCTAAAAGTGATGCCACTATTGCAAATGTGGGCCCATCTTGTCAGATTTGGTATTATAATTCTTATAGCTCATAGAGATATCCTCTACCCCCAGCATTCCTGACAACACATGCTGGCTGTTTGGAGCTAGCCAGTTGGGATGGCTTCTGCTCAGTTTTGATGAGACTTTTACATATCTTGCATACAGGCTATGTGGCATCTTCAGCAATAGATTCTTATCATCTAGTTCTAAAGGGCAACTGAGGAGAAAGGCAAGAGGCTGTGCTGCTTGGGGTACCTTAAACCTCTTTGATTGTTAGCTTTGATGGAGGTGTCCTGCACCTGGCACTGAGACATTTTTCTTTTTCTCCTTTTTTAGGAGCAGCATCATCGATGCATAGCATCTATCTTTAAATTTTTTTAAGTATGGTTTTCATTTGGTTTACAAGAATGTTGACTTTTTCATACATGTATGTAACAATAACAAAGAAAAGGTCCAGAAAGCTGAGGAGAGTAGGAGGAGGAATGAGAGGATTTGTAACTGAGGAGGAGGGGTATAATGCCATACACATTTAGGAAATTTTTAGAAAAAATGAATTAAACGAAACAAAATGATCCAGATGAAGTGACAGTGTGGAGGTGGGGGGGAGAAAAAGAACATGCTATATACTCCCACTGAACGTACAGACACAAAATTTAGAGCTAAGATGAAAGGATGGACTATCCAGAGACTACCCCTTCTGGGAATCCATCCCATCATCAGCCACCAAACCTAGATACTAATGCACATGCCAGCAAGATTCTGCTGAAGGGACCCTCTTGTGAGGCTATGCAAGTGCCTGGCAAACACTGAAGTGGATGTTCACAGCCAGCTATTGGATGGAACACAGGGCCCCCAATGGAGGAGCTAGAGAAAGTACCCAAGGAGCTGAAGGGGGCTGCAACCCTGTAGGTGGAACAACAATATAAACTAACCAGTACCCCCTGAGCTTGTGTCTCTAGCTGCATATGTAGTAGAAGATGGCCTAATCGGCCATCAGTGGGAATAGAGGCCCCTTGGTCTTGCAAACTTTATATGACCCAGCACAAGGGAAGGCCTGGGCCAAGTAGTGGGAGTGGGTGGGTAGGGAAGCAGGGGCAGGGGGGGTATAGGGAACTTTTGGGATAGCATTTGTAATGTAAATAAAGAAAATAATAATAAAAAAATGATGAACTGAGACAAAGTAAAAAAAATGTTACTATACACTGGCTTAAGAATATGCAAACTGGGAGTGGGAGTGGGTGGGTAGGGGAGCAGGGTAGGGGGAGGGTATAGGGAACATTCGGGATAGCATTTGAAATGTAAATGAAGAAAATATCTAATAAAACAATTTAAAAAAAGAAAAAGAATAAAATGCCATGTTCTACAAAACAACTGGATAAAACAGTCAATCTTCATCTTCAACTAAATATATGCTGGCATAATACATTTTCTGTTATTTGTGAAATCTCAAAAAAAAAAGACATGAAAATCAAAGTGAACTATTATGAGAAAAGGAATTTAGGAATATTTGGAAGTACTAAAAGAAATGGCAGTCGAACTCTGTTGCCTGCCTTTAGATCACTTTCCCATATTTGGGCTGTTGTGTCTAGCCTCAGTGAGAGAAGATGCACATAGTCCTGCTCCAACTTGATGTACCAGGGTGGTTTGACACCCATGGAGGCCTTGCTTCCTTCTCAGAGGAAATAGAATGGAGAAACAGGGGAAGAGGATGAGTATGGGACTGGGAGGAGATGAGGGAATGGGGCTGTAATCTGGCTCTAAAGTGAATAAATTAATGGGAGAAAAGAAATGGCAGTCATAGGTCAGCTTGGTCAAAGTATGAATATATGTTACAAGTATATTATGTATATGTACAACTATGTTGCAATAAAACCCATTATTTTACTCAATATTTGCTAATAAAAAAGGCAAAATGTTATAAAGCATGGTACAATAAATATTTCCATATAATAAATGTAATAAATTATTAAAAAAACTATTTCTCCAATTCTGTGGGCTACTTTTTCATTCGTCTGTCCATTTTCTTTGCTGTACAGTAGCATTTTAGTTTCATGGGATTCCACTTGTCAGTTTTGGGTCTTATTTCCTGTGATCGCCAAACTTATATTCAGAAAGTCATTACTTATTTCTTTATGTTTATGTATACTCCTTATTTTTCTTTGATCGGTTTCAGAGAATCTGTCTTATGATGAGACCCTTGATTCATTTGGAGTTGAATTTTGTGCAGGACTGGAGATAAGAACTAAGTTTTTCTTAGTTACATTATTAGCTCCTCTTTTTAAGATTTGATAATAGATTATTTATCTATGCTATTGTGTTATAAGTACGTAACTTGGTTATATTAATAGAGATAGGAAGATAAACCCACTATGGGTTGTATAATTTACATATTTCTACCATATAATGGTACAGAATAAATATTTTCATCTCAAAAACTCAAGAATAAGGATTTAACAAATGATTTAACATTCATGCTTAGCAAAATTAGATCATTATCTCTAATTCTGCACAAAACTAAACAAGGGATTCTGAATTATATTAGACCAAGAAAGCAAGCTGAGCAATAAGCTCTTTGCTCTTGACTGTGTATGTAATCTGATTATTTCTACAAAAATTTTGTTGTAACTTCCCTGTTACGATGGACTATAAAGTGGAACAGTGAACTGAACAAACCCTTTTCTCTTTAGGTTAATTTTGTCAGCATATCAATGAAAAAGAATCTGAGACAACTGGTTTACATTCAAATAATATTTCTGGAAAATTACCTAACATTCTGGATTCTTACAATTTACAGAAGGACAGCTTTTAGTTTTGGTTTTGGTTTGTTTTCTATTAATATATGCTTTACAATTTGAGTGTACATCAAAATCTTGTATGATAGTTTATTCTTTCTAAAAGCTTTATATATTTAATTTCACTTTTTCATTTAATACATAAAGGAAAATTCTAAAGTAACCTTGATTTTGATTCCCTTTGATTTCGATTTTAATTCTGAATTTCTTTAATTTAGATAATTGGAAGAATCTTTGTTTGTGGGATGAAACAATGTCCTTGCTGTTTAGACATCTTTTAAAATTAATTTTCTCAGCTTTCATAAGAACTTTGGCTAGTGGATTGAGCTGTTCTACCTGTCAGATAATATCTTTTTTGAGACAATACTCTTTGGATATTAATTTTATGGTGCTTTTGCTTATTCACTTGCTTATTTGCTTGGCACTTCTTTACTCCCTTGTCCCCTAAATGAATTCTAAATTTCTGTCAATGCCAGTTTTTCTATTCATTGCTCTTAGTGCATTCAAAAGGTACAATTTGATTACTTTTCCTTACCTCAATACGCATGCTTTTCTTTTTCTTCTCAATGGATTACTCCATCATTTTATTTTACTTTAAATTTCATTTTACAAATGTTATTGTGAGCACAAAGTTGATCTTAAAATCTTACTTTAGCAAATTACTTTGATAAAAACATTTTTGTTTATCTAACACACAGGCACACACATTTAAAAAACTGTTCATTGAATGTGAGAAGTAAATCTAATAATTAGATGCATATGTGTGTAGGTGGAATATTGTCTAGATTGTTGCTGTAAAAATCCCTTACCAAATCTTGACAGTTTGACTGGTAAGTGAGGTGAGGTGGCAGTAATCTAAAGATATAGAAGACCAAACAGAAGACTTTCATAAAGAGAAATTTCTTCCTTATTAATCAAACCATTATGTTGGGATTGGCTTCTGGGTAATGTGTTTTCTTTTGGCTGTCAGCTTTTTGTCCTGGTCATCCTTCCTGGTACTGCTGACATCCCAGTCACTTATTGGTGCCTATATCTCATGTGCAGTCTCCCTGAGCTATGGATGTCACAGTGACACACAGGAGTCTAGGTGAGCTGCTCCATATTAGCACTGCTGCCTTTGACGCTAGTGTTTATTCTCCAAAGCTAAGTAGTGCTAGCTCCTCCTAAGTTTTTCTCCTTACTAATGAGTCTGAGGTTTTGTAGCAGGAGGATTTTGGAATTGCTTTTTATTTCCTTTCTTAAATGTGATTTGCATTATTTTTAAAATTATTTACTAAAGCTTTTTTTCTATATTGGTGGACCTTTTATTTATTGGTCAGATTTCTCTGCATTTTAATTTATTTTTTCAATATTTGGTCAGATTTCTCTGCATTTTAATTTATTTTTTCAATATTGTATAGCTAATTCAGGAAGAATCTAAAGCAGGGTTGGGAGATGACTCAGTAGATTAAAAGCATTTTAATTAAATGTGAGGAATGGATTTTGGATACACAGAGAACACGTAAAAGCTATGCAGGTCTAGCAGCGACTTGTTACCCCAGCACACGGACTGGAAATCCCCAGGACAAGTTATCTGTCTAGATCGAGTAGTTGGAATTTGAAATCTCTGATTTCAGTTAAGGGGTCCTTCCTTCATAAACACAATCGAGAACAATAGAGGGGGACATCTGTTGTTAACTTTGGTCTCCAAATGCATGTGCTCATTCCTCATGTTTGCACCCATATATATATACACATGTGTTTGCATAGAAGTGATCATGCATATACATGCATATATGCCACATATATATATATATATATATATATATATATATATATATATATATGTGTGTGTGTGTGTGTGTGTGTGTGTGTGTGTGTGTGTGTGTGTGTTCAAAACTAAAAGGAATAAAATAAAAAGAATATGGAGCCATGAACAGGTAAGTTATAGCTGTTGTTCATTACACCAGGAACTAACTTTTCGATTAATCTACATAACTGCAATGTCTCCTGTCATTTATGATTGCAGTACCTCACCTTCCTGATTTGGCTCTTCTGTAATCATGTAAGCTGATTTTATTCATCAAACACTGAATATTTATAATGTCTTAGACACTAAGGATACCAAGAAGACTTAAAAATGCTTTCTTCAGGATAGTTATAGTCTAGATGGCAGATATGGTTTATAACACAGGGAAATTAGCTTACGTATTCATCACTGGGGAGAATATTTCCACAGATTCTTAAAGAAGATATCTCAAAGTCCCTGGCTGTAAGCAAGAATTCTATCTGAGAGAAAGATGGAAGTTTTTCTTTTGGCCCAATTAGGAAGTTTGGGGGAAAGTGCAGGAAGGACAAGCAGCAGTGCAGAATACAAAGCATGGAAGTAAGCTTTATTCCATCATCAAAATAGAGTGTTGTCTTCCCAAAGTGGAAGAGCATGACTTCTGCATCTCTCACGCCTCTGAAAAGCAGTATTTAGAAATAAAAGAGTCAAGAAAGAGTTCTGTGACTTTGTTTAATAATTCAGTCGAATTGGGGCTGATGTGTCTTGTCTATAGTTTTCTATTCATCTTACAGAGAAGCAGTAGCAAGTGAACTAATAATGATTTGATTAGAATTGTCTCTCTGACCTTAATTGGGCTCCACTCTTTCTCCCTAAATATGCACAAGCCATCTGCTGAAAAACCTGTCCCAGAATTTTCTCTCTAGATTGATGTCAACGTTTCCATGGTTTCTGGAATTCAAACGTAAAAGGAATAAGACACCTTTTGCCTGCTTTAGACTTTTGGCACTTTCGCAAGTTTGTATAGATTCACAGAGTTCATCCTGTTTTCCCCTATCATGAGAAATAAGTCCAAGACCACCAGAGGATACCTAAAGTTATAGAGTTCCAAACTACATAAACACTGTGATTTTGCTTTATATTTTCTTCATTTGAGAAGACAAAATAAATTTCTTATAAAAATCATCAAATCATGAATCAAGGAATTACACATATAGCTTTCCTTCTTCCTTTTTATTAAAAATTATTTTTACTCTGGGAGAATTTCATTGAGTGCACATAATGAAATGTGATCATATAGATCCCTCATTTCTGCCCTCAACCTTCCACCCTAATCCCCAGAATATGTTATTCTCCCAACCTGTACCCCTCCCAGCTTTGAGTTCTTTCTTATAGTACTCTAAGTCCAGTTAGTATAGCCCATATGTGCATGGGTATAGGACCATACACTGAAACATGAGAAACCTACCAATGGCCATGCTTTCAAAAAATAAAGGTTCTTTCTCCTTGTGCTGGCTACTGTTATGTCAACTTGACACAAGCTAGCATCATTTTGGAAAAGAGAACCTTAAGAATATGCCCAAAAGACTGGCATATAAAAAGTCTGTGGTGCACTTTCTTGGCTGATTAATGGTGTCAAAGGGCCCAGCTTGCTATAACCAGTGCTGGTCCTTGGCTGGTTCCCTGGGTTTATAAGAAAACAGACTAAGCAAGTTACAGAGGGCAAGCCGGTGAGTTGAATTCCTCTGTAGCTTCTGCTTCAGTTCCTGCTTCCAGGCTCTTGCCCTGAGTTTCTGCCCTAGCTTCCTTGGATATGAACCACAACTATAAGATGAAATAAACTTTTCCTCTCTAAGTTTCTGATGCTCATAACATTCCATCACAGCAATAGATGCATCCCCTGTATGTGCTGAAAATCCAGAGCATGCCCTTCTTTTGGTTTTATACTATATTTCATTTTCATGATGTTCTCTAAGACTTGACAGAGTTGGATGGAGTAATAAGATGTCTTAACTAAGGATAATCCATCACAGAATCTCATTCTTGGAATTTTGATCAGAGTCAGGCTTTACATTAAGACCTGTGCTCTCCCAGCCATTAGCTTCTGACCAGACTTTCAGTACCAGGCATAGAACTCACTAACATTGAACAGGCTTTAACTACAATCAGAAAGCGATTAACTACCCTGTAATAATCTTGCCACTATTGCACTGTGACCATATCTTTCCTGGCAGGTTGTTAGGGTGGCAAACAGGGTCCAGTGACCGATGGTAGGGTTGTTTTTCCTCCACCAGCCTACATACAAACTACTGCACAATGGAAGTAGCCAGTAAGGAGTAAGTTCACCAGTCAATTTGAAGTTGATTTCTCTATGTTTTGCAGGCAATATTTATGGATGTCTTCAACACATAGTGTCTCATTATGTAGTTACAGTGTGCAACCAAGAGCATTGATGTTAACCTGCATTGTTTTGGAGCCCTACGGAGCCCACAAAACTGAACATTTAGAGGAAGGTCTCCCATGACTTACACTGGGATTTTTGTTTAATAACCTATATCTTCTGGGAGTGGCATTCTTCACCCATTGAGGGTACCTCTGTTTGAATTTGTTTTTAAAGTTGTATTTTGAAATTAGCTTACTGATTGTTTCCCTAGGAACCTTAGTTTTTTTTTAAATCTATTTAATTTTTAATTGGCTATTTTATTGATTTACATTTCAAATGTACATACATTTCCCAGTCCCCCTCCCCCGCAACTCACCTATCCCATCCCCTCTTACCTTGCTTCTATGAAGGTACTCCCCCACCCACCTACCCACTTCCATCTCACTGCCCTAGCATTCCTCTACACTGGGGCATCAAGCCTTCACAGGACAAAGGGCCTCCCCTCAAATTGATTCCAGATAAGGCTAGCTCCTTCAGTCCTTCCCCCAAGTCCTCCATTGTGCTCAGTCTGATGCTTGGCTGTGAGCATTCACATCTGTATTGGTCAGGATCTGGCAGAGCCTCTCAGGAGACAGCTGTATCAGGCTCCTGTCAGCAAGCACTTCTTGGCATCAGCAGTAGTGTCTGGATTTGGTGTCTGCATGTGTGATGGATGCCCAGGTGGGGCAGTCTCTGGATGGCCCTTCCTTCAGTCTCTGCTCCACATTTTGTCCCTATATTTCTTTTAAACAGGAACAATTCTGGGTTAAAATTTTGGAGATCGATGGGTGGTCCCATCCCTCAACCAAGGGGGCCATGCCTAACTTCTGTATATGGTCTCCACAGGTTCTCCCTTCCCTTTGTGGGTTATTTCAGCTAACGTCATCCCTGTGGGTTCCTGGGAGGTTCTTGCTTTCCTGGAATCTGGGACTTTCTGGTTGCTAACTCCAGTTCCCCATCCTCAATTACTATACACCTCTGTTCAATTTTCTGACCCTCTGTACATCTTCTCCCGTACCTGATTCTTCCCCTCTTTTTCCCCTCTCCCTCCTCTCTTCCTCTCAAGTCTCTCCCACTCTCTACTTAACTTGATTATTTTGTTACCTCTTCTCAGTAGGACAGAAACATCCATTCTTAGAAACATCCATTCTTTGGTTTTTATTCCTCTTGAGCTTCATGTAGTCCATGATTTGTACTGTGGGCATTCCACGATCTTTGCCCAATATCTACTTATCAGTTAGTACATATCATGTGTATTCTTTTGTGACTGAGTTACCTCACTCAGTCAGGATGATATTTTCTAGATCCATACATTTGCCTGCAAATTTCATGAAGTCACTGTTTTTAATAGCTGAGTAACATTCTATTATGTAAATGTTCCACATTTTTTGCATCCATTCCTCTGTTGAGGGACATCTGGGATGTTTCCAGCTTCTGGCTACTATATATGTGGGTGCTATGAACATAGTGGAGTATGTGTCATTACATGTTGGAGCATCTTCTGGGTATATGTCCAGGAGTGGTATAGCTAGGGTCTCAGGTAGTACTCTGTTCAATTTTCTGAGGAACCGCCAGACTGATTTCCAGAGTGGTTGTACCAGCTTGCAATCCCATCAACAACGGAGGAGTGTTCCTCTTTCTCCACATCCTCACTAGTATTTGCTATCACCTGAGTTTTTGATCCTTGCCATCCTAACTATTGTGAGGTCAGGATCATTTTGATTTGCATTTCCCTGATGACTAAGGATACTGAACATTTCTTTAGGTGCTTCGCAGCATTCTAGTTTCCTCAGTTGAGAATTCTGTTTAGTTTTGTTCCCCATTTTTTTGATAGGGTTATTTGGTTCTCTAGAGTCTAACTTCTTGATGATTTCTTTGTATATATTGGATATTAGCCCTCTATTGGATGTAGGGTTGGTAAAAACCTTTTCCTAATCTGTTGGTTGCTGTTTTGTACTATGGACAGTGTCTGTGGGACAAAAATGGGGTCTTGCATCTCCTCTGGGCTAGGGCCACTGGGCGAGGCAGGTTGTGGGAAGTTTTGACTGTTCAACCTCACAGAACCACTGGGCAGGTGTTAGGCTGTGGTAAGCTGGGGTGGGAAAGGTGCAGTCTGGGGTCTCCATGGAACTTCCAGAGTCAGGCTCAGACTCTCGGGCACCACAGACACCACTGGGTACCATGGAAGAGTCAGTTCTGGGGTCCCTGGGCCTACACAGAGGCCAGGGACAACAGGTTCTCAGTCTCAGACATCTCAGATGATACTGTATGTTGCAGAAGAGCTGAGAATGGATGGGGACTCTCGGGCAGACCTTGGTCTGGGGGCAGAAGGGAAAAGGGTAGGAGGAGAGAGCTCTGGCAGATTACCTCAGGGATGATAGTCCTTAGTTTGGTCTTCCAGTTGGCTTTGGTTTGTGGCTTATTAGGGGAAGACCTGCTTTATTTCTCCAGGACAGCAGTCCTAATGAGAAGAGGCAGTCAATGGTTTTTAAGGTGTTTATTGTAGAAAAGCAGAGAGAGAGAGAGAGAGAGAGAGAGAGAGAGAGAGAGAGAGA
>NC_034609.1:502185-503631 GCF_900095145.1 Mus pahari
TGTGTGTGTGTGTGTGTGTGTGTGTGTGTGTGTGTGTGTGTGTACCTGCATGTGTACATTCCACGTCCTGTGTGTAGAGGTCAGAGGACAACTTTGTAGAGTTGCTTCTTTTCCTCTCACATTTATGTGAGTTTCAGGAGTTGAACTCAGGTAAAATGCCTTTACCTGCTGAGCCACCCTTTTAGACCTAAATAAAGAGGGTTTTTTTTGTTGTGTATTTTCTGCAAAAGCATCTAGTGGTTGGATGTCAAGAAATGGCCAAATGGTTGGATTTCTGGGAGGCGAAAGAGAGAGAAGAGAGAGAGGAGAGAGAGAGAGAGAGAGAGAGAGAGAGAGAGAGAGAGAGAGAGAGAGAGAGAGAGAGAAGGGAAGCAGAGGTCTGGCCATGACCACATGGAGAGAGGGGGAATAGAGAGTAAGAGGAGTAAGAGCAAGAGAGGGAGGAGGGGGCAAGCAGCTCCTTTTATAGTGGGCTGAGCTATCCTGGCTGTTGCTAGGTAACTGTTGGGGTGGAGTCTAGGCAGAATAGCAAGAGCTTGGGGCATTGCCTATGTGACTGATAGCCACCTCTCTGATGGGGGATGGGGTATACGGGAGGCTATGACTGTGACAGGGGCCAGGGAACCCAGGAGGCATGGCCAAACACCTTCTGTCCCTTAGGGTTATGGGGGTTTCAGGCCTGTGCTCGAATGGGGAGCAGGCTATCTTTGCACAACTCACTGTGCTACAAGTGTCCTTTGCCTTGTAAAAGCTTTATACTTTTATGAGGTCCCATTTGTTGATTTGTTGATTTTTTTATTTTTTATTTTTTGGTTTTTCGAGACAGTTTCTCTGTGTAGCCCAGGCTGTCCTGGAACTCACTCTGTAGACCAGGCTGGCCTCGAACTCAGAAATCCACCTGCCTCTGCCTCCCAAGTGCTGGGATTGAAGGCATGTACCACCACCGCCCGGCCCATTTGTTGATTCTTGATCTTAGAACATAAGCCATTGGTGTTCTGTTCAGGAAATTATCCCCTGTGCCCATGTGTTCTCATGATGCCAAGTAGCCTTGGATACTGTTGCTTATGTTCTTGCCCTTGTCTCTCACCATCTGGTTATCTCTGGCTTGTCCCTCCTGCAAGCTTGTGTGTCAGCACTCCTGGGAGACCAGTTCTCTCTGTGAGGAATTTGGGTATGGAGAGCTGTGGCACAAGATCAGCTCTGGGCACAGATAAAAACCTGAAGAATCCTCTTCCTGTTCGTTCCTTGGTTCCAGTGTCCTGATGGCTCTTTGCTGGTCTCTCCTGGGCTAGGAATTTGAGCAGAAGTGGTGGTCTCATCTGTGCTCTCAGGTGTGTCAGCACTGTTGGGAGAGAGATCAACTCTTTCCAGGCACGACCAGGATATGGAGAGATATGCCACAGGGTCAGCTCCAGGGTGCAGATGGAAACTGGAACCACATCTTTA
>NC_034609.1:503844-517813 GCF_900095145.1 Mus pahari
TTGCCTCTGCCTCCCAAGTGCTGGGATTAAAGGCGTGTGCCACCACCGCCCGGCTCACATCTTTATTTTTTTAATCCAACAGCTACCCTTCCTCTCCATCTCCCAGATCTCATTATGTTAAAAAATTATGCCCAGGAAGAGGTAGACAATGAACATACTAGAACACTTATAGCAATACATTGGCATCATTCTGTATTCTAGGGTTACATGTTGTAGATTCAACAAAAGAATTAAGTACCAAATTAATCTTATTTGTAATAAGCATATGCAAGCATTTTTGTCATTTTTTTAAGCAAAATAATGAGTATTTAGATAGCATCTGAATAGTATTCATTATTATATATAGCTTAGAGATGATTTAAAGTATATAAGTAGGACTTGTATAGATAATATACATATATTTCACTATATTATACACGGGACTTAAATACCTGTAGATTTGGTATCAGAAGCAATCAGGAGATCAGAGCTTGTTCCCCACAATGTCAAAGGAGAAAAAATGCTAGGAAAGTTATACTGTAATAAAAGACACATGAATGTGCCCATTTACTTTCTTAAAATCCATACTACATTGAACTTACTCATTGCTTTTGCTGTTGAAGTGACACAATAACCACCAAGAAAATAAAATGTAAGAAAAAATAGGTGTATTTTGCTTATCCTTTGAGGGTACAGCTTATCGTGACAATGAAGTCATAGAGACAGGCGTGTGAGGTGGCTGCCCACATTAAGGCCATAGTTAGAGAGGAGAAAGAATGCTGATGCTTAACTCACTTCCTGCTTTTATTCTGTCAGGCACTTCAACCCACACTTAGTGTGAGCCCTTTCTGTCCTCCTAAGTCTTAGAAATGTCATCACAAATACACCGAGAGGTGCCCATGGTGATTAACCAATGTATCATCCTTTCATGGTGATTGGGAGTTATAAAGTGCCTGTGTGGTGGGATTAAATGAGTGGAATGGTGTACTGTTTGAGATATAGTGTTAGACATCACGGACCAATGGCTTCAGAACAGCCTGGACCTTTGGCTGGTGGAGCAAATTGTTGCAGTAAATCTCCACCCAAATATGCCCCGTCAATGAAAACACAACACAATTAATATGAATACATGCTGTGCACCTAGATTTGGCAGATCAACCACTACACTACCATCCTCCACATCTATGAGACCCCTTAGAACTTGCAGTTTCTCCAGGGCATGTGCTTCTGCTCTGCTTTTCTTCTTCCTCCTCTGCATCCTCTCTCTCTACCTTCCTCTCTACCTTCCCTTTTATCTGCCCAATCATCAGCTCTCCTTTATTTTACAAATTAAGGTGGGAAGCAGGTTTCCAGAAAAATCACCTGAGTGCTGACTCATTCCATGTTCACAACCACTCACAGGAGAACAGGATTAACATCAAATATAATTAGCCCCAGGACTATTCACAACAGCAGATCAATAGTTGAGTGTCAAGAACAAAAATGTTGATTTTTGAAGATCATTTATTATTGAAAAGTTTGTTTGTATTGGCTCCAAACTATGAAAGTACATGCTAATAAGGGGTTGAATTTATCTTTTTAAATCATCAAAATATTACAAGGGCTATAATCTTTAATACCCAAAAGTGTTGGGAGGCATTTTAAGGTTGTGTGTCTTCAAACATCCCAGTTTATATTTTTTCCCTTTACATACAATTTGCAACACTCTGACAAATTTAGGTAATTTTCACAATATTGGATCGATGTCCATTTTTGTAATTCCATTTTTGTCATCTTTTCTTTTGAAAATTACAACTCCTTCCAATTCTTCACCCTCAGTTTTAAATGGCCTTCATAAGTTCTTCATTCTCACACCAAACAGGCCAGCAAATTCTTCTCTCCAACTTTATTTTTTATTTTATGAATGATTTTCTTATGTTCTTTATCTATTCCCAGGGAACCTTTAAAGTCATCCTTCACTCCATAGCTCTCCTAGCTCCTGGTTGTAATCTATTTACTACAACTTTGATAATAATGAATAAGTTCTGATGCCACATTATTTTCAGATCAAAGTTTGCATTAATTGCTAATCAGATAGCGCTGTGTATGTGACCTTGACAAAACCGAATCATGCCTTGTTTTAGGACCCAAGTCGCTGAATTGATTTTGGAAAGTAAAGCTATAATCTTGATAGTTTGGTTTTCATAATAATCAGTGTCATAGTCATTGTTCTGTTGCTGTGAAAAGACACCTGTGACCATGGTAACTCTGAATAAGGAAAGCATTTAATTACAGTTGGCTTACAGGTTCAGAGGTTTAGTCTGTTATCAACATGGTGGGAAACATGGTGGCACACAGGCATCATAGTGCTGGAGAGACAGCTGAGAGTTCTGCATCTGGATTTGTAGGCAAGAGGAGAAAGAGACACTGGGCCTGGCTTGAACATGTGAAACCTCAAATCCCACCAGCAGTGATATACTTCTTCCAGCAAGGCCACACCTTCTAATACCTGTCAAGGAGTGCCATTCCTTAATGACCGAACATTCAAATGTTAAAGCCTCCGGGGACATTTTCTGTTCAGATTGCTACATTTCATTCTCTTACCTCCACAGTCCTGTAGTCATCTCATAATGCCAAAATTCATTCAGTCCAACTTCAAAAGCCCCATAGTCTAACACCATCTGAATACTGTTCAAAATCCAAAGTTCAAAGTCTCTGTGTAGACTCATGACGCCTTTCAGCTTCATTGACAGCAACACAGTTCTCTCTTGGGTTGTTTCCACTCGTTGTTAGCAGTTTCCTTCCACAGCTATCCCATAACTCTGGTATCTCCAACATCTTGGGGTTCCCAAGGAAATCTAGTCTTTGCTTCCAAGCTTAACACAATGCCTTCTCTGTGACTCCATTCATGGACACTCCTGCCACATGCCTGCAGCTTTCCTGAGCCACAGATGGAGATTCCACACTTCTTTCTTATATCCTTGACTCTAAAGCCAGAATCATTTGCCAAAGCTGCCAAGTTCCTCTGCTCAGGCTGGAAGTCGCCCCCCTCATTCAAGTACATTTTACCAGCCTTTTGTTCTCAATGGTTTCTTTCACTGCCTAAGCTTGACTGTTCTAGAACTTTCTCTGTAGCCCACGCTGGCTTCAAAATCAGAGATCCACCTGCCTCTGTATCTCTAGGGCTAGGATTAAAGATCTGTGTCATCTCACCTGGCCATAAGCTTTTCTTTAATTTCTTTCCGTGACTTACTGAAGTTACCAGTCCCCTTTTCCATTTAGAATCTTTAATAAAAAATTGTTTTATGTCATTGAGCTTTGGCTTTGGCTCCATTATACTTTCTGCTGCCCCCTTTCTCCTCAAACTGCACATTTTATGTTATTCCTTGTGTAGTTTGCTCCTTTTCATTATAAATCTGCATAAGATTGGCCACTAATTGGCACATGACACAGTGAATTCTAGACTGTTTTTGAAATCTCACAGTTCAAGATATCCTCAGTACCACTGTCTTCCATGAGCATAGCATTAAGCCCCACTTAAAGTTTCCAACTGCTTTTTCATCCAAAATTCCATTGTTCCATATTTCTCCAAACAAAAGCATGCTCAAGCCTATTACAACAATACCTCCCCCCCTGATACTAATTTCTGTCTTAGTCAGTTGTCTTTTACTGTGAATAGACACCATGAGCATGACAATCCTTAATGGGGAAAGCACTGGGGCTTCCTTACAGGTTCAGAGGTTTAGTCCATTATCAGCATGGTGGGAAGCATGGTGGCACACAGGCAGTCATAGTGCTGGAGAGGTAGCTGAGAGTTCTCCATCTGGATCTGCAGGCAGCAGGAAAAAGAGACACTGGGCCTGGCTTGAGCATTTGAGACCCCCAAAGCCCACCAGAAGTGATACACTTCTTCCAACAAGTCCATACCTACTCCAACAGGGCTATGCCTTCTAATTCTTCCCAAGCAGTTGCCGTTCTCTAATGACATTCAAAGATAGGAATCTACAGAGGCAATTACTATTCAAGTCACCATACAGGCTTAGGATAACTGTGTGCTTTTGCTTTTGTTATTAATAGGACTTGAAACCCCCAAGTATTTTTCTCTTCTAGGATGAAGTGGTAATAATGAATTAAAAAAAAAAAGATATTTTATCCTGCACTTCTGATTATATTGCTAGAACATTGACAGATAATTCAAATTGGTTTTGAGATCAAGTGTGGTTTTTATTTTATTTTATTTATTTTTTATATTTATTTATGTATTTATGTATTTATGTATTTATTTATTTATTTATTTATTTATTTATTTATTTTTG
Organism: Mus pahari; assembly: GCF_900095145.1. NCBI lineage: Eukaryota > Metazoa > Chordata > Mammalia > Rodentia > Muridae > Mus > Mus pahari. Next base: position 508,119 of record NC_034609.1, read on the forward strand.
TGGTTTTTCGAGAGAGGGTTTCTCTGTATAGCCCTGGCTGTCCTGGAACTCACTTTGTAGACCAGGCTGGCCTCGAACTCAGAAATCCCCCTGCCTCTGCCTCCCGAGTGCTGGGATTAAAGGCGTGTGCCACCACGCCCGGCTTCAAGTGTGGTTTTTAATATGTATACTATCTATGGCTTCATCTTATGCCCTAAACCATTTCCGTGTAAGTCTAGAACGAATCTAACTCTTCATCTTTTATACTCTGGTGCCTTCTATACACCTGGACATAGGAACTTTTATTTGGTACCTTCCAGAAGACCCCAGCTTCCTCTCAACTTAAGACATTTTTAAGGTTAGTGAGTTATCCTCTTTTCCTAGTCAGCTTCTTTGACTCTGCTGGAAATTTAACATCAACATTTCATTAGAAAAGCACATCAGTAATCCTTATGCTTTCAGTTGTTGTAACCATGTTTGAACTGTATATAAATGGTTTGCTGTCCTTTGTTTTTTGGGCTCCACTGCTGAAATCCACATACAGATTTACAACTTTATGGTACACATTACCATCAGTCAGAACTGATCTCTTTCTGTGAATTTAGACTTTTTCAATTATCCAGAGACTACTCCACCTGGGGATCCATCCCATCATCAGCCACTAAACCCAGACAAGATTGTGTACATCCCAGCAAGATTTTGCTGAAAGGACCCTGATATAGTGGCCTATTGTGAGGTTATGCCAGTGCCTGGCAAATACAGAAGTGAATGCTCACAGTCATCTATTCGATAGAACACAGGGCCCCCAATGGAGGAGCTACAGAAAGTACCCAAGGTGCTGAAGGGGTCTGCAACCCTATAGGTGGAACAACAATATGAACTAANCAGTACCCCCAGAGCTCATGTCTCTAGCTGCATATGTAGCAGAAGATGGCCTATTTGGCCATCATTGGGAAGAGAGGCCCCTTGGTCTTGCAAACTATATATGCCCCAGTACAGGGGCATGCCAGGGCCAAGAAGTGGGAGTGGGTGGGTAGGGGAGCAGGGGCTGGGTGAGGGTATAGGGAACTTTCTGGATAGCTTTTGAAATGTAAATAAAGAATATGATTTAAAAAAGGAAAAAAATTCAAGACAAAAAAGAAAGACTTTTTCAATTTTAAAAAAGTACTTTTCATTTTAGCTATTGCTTTTGCAAGTCAATATTCCACAGCAAAGCTATTCCAAATTTATTTGGGGAACATATAATCTGAGGGCTGTAGAAGCCAGCATGGAAGGTCTTCAACAAATATGAACAGATATGTCTACCTTATGATGCAGCCTTGTGACTCCTGTGAGACTCCAAGTCAACATAGTCTAGAGGTAGCTGTAAATGCAAGGCAATGTTATTACAGAGTTAGTCATAGTCGTTCAGCTATGAAATCAGCATGGCTATCTATCAACAGAGGAGAAGATAAAGTAAAGAATGTGGTGCCTGCACATATTAGAGGTGAACAAAAGTACATCAGTTTTAGAAAAATGGCGGGAGCGGGAGATTATTACATTAAGCAAATTTAGACTCTGAAAGACAACTATCATTATTTTTTCATTTGTGGATACCAGATATTATAACACACACACACACACACACACACACACACACACAGCATGCATGAATATTTGACATAAAAGTAGAAACAAACTGTTGGGGAGTGAGAGAAATTTAAGAGAGGGGAAAAATCTGAGACGGGTTGGGAGGAACTATGGGTTATATCAATGTATATTATATACTTGTATGGCAATATCCTTATGACACATATAACAATATACAGTGAATATATGATAAGTTCTAGAAAGAAGAGGAAAAGGGTGTTTTCAGGAAAAATTACATAACCAAGTATGAATTAGGAGTTTATAAACTAGTTGCCTTTCCCCCAGGTATGGATGTAAGGTTTCCTCAGTTTGATTTATTGCATTGAATTGGCAGGAGAATGGCTACAGTCTCAGGTGGAATTAAGCAAGGTTATTGAATGAAGAAGTAGGAGACAGAAGAATCTTCATGAAGTTGAATCAATTTCTGAGACATTTATTTACTTACCTGACTCTAATACTAAAATTTAAAAAAAAATGCCTCAGTAAATTCAAATGGCTCCCCGCTATTTTGATTTGTGTATACATCCTATCTTCCTTACTATAGATAATATAGAACAAACATCTTTGATATACTTTGAAGCCATCACTTTAATTATCATCAGATTATGAAATAAAAGCTAGAATTTTTATAATGTTTTCAAAATTTTTATTTATTAACTGTGGGATACACAGCTGGAAAAATATTTGTGATGATGATTTTTGCTTTGCTGAGGTAACCCATGAATCTTCTACCTCTGAAGGGTTATCAGCTAGACTCAAAATACTGCTGGGTCTCTCTGCTTTTACAGTCTCTTTGATTAGCCAATAAATATCTACCCACTATCTTTCCATATTGGTTACCGTGTTTGCATTCATCTTTACTAAGGCAAATTACTTTTTCCTAGTATTTTGGTGGAAAATATTGCTTTCTTGAGATAATTAAAGAAGCTTAATAATAATGAGGTGATGATATTCTGACTTATTGAGCAATATATGATACTCCAGTGAGCATTTGCACCAAACACTTTCTGCTTTCTGCATGACATCTTGTTTCCATTCATTCTACTTCAGAAACTGGACCTAAAATTTGGGATCTTTAGTTAAACTGGATATATACTTTATGCTTTTCCTGCTTGTTTTAAGGGGCAGGGAGACTAGTCTCAGATTTTTAGTTAAATATCACTTGTGAAATTATTTTGAATTTACCTCCACGTAATAGATATAATAGTTGATATCAGTTATCAATCATCTAAGGCATTAGTGAAGCAACTCTCTGCTAGGTTATTTCCAGAGTGAATTAACGGAACTCCCCTGAATGAGAGATTATTCTTTCTATGTACTTGCATCTAGAATGAATAAAAAAGGCAAAAGGAAAAGGCTGACAACCAGCCTCCCCATTCCTCCAGTAAGTTGTTTCTTGCTCGATATTTGTTTTCAGTGAAGAAAAAAGTATAGAAATCATCTGGTGAATACCAGTCCTCGAGCAGTTTGGACTGGTAGGGAACACCCACTTTTGCTGATTGCTTTTACAATTCTCAGACATGTGACAGCCACTGTGACTGCTGTTTGTCTAATTCTAGAAGATTTGGCACTTAAGATCAAGGTAAGGAGAACTCATGGGAGAAATAGAGGAAACATGGGAAACCTCTTCTAGTCATTGGCTCTCTTGAGCTGTCAAACACCCTGAGAGGGGTTCCCTGCTGGAGTTTCCTTCAGGACCTTGGCCTTCACATGGTCTTCCTTTGGTTTCTATGCAATTGATGTTCTAGCTCAGTTCCTTCAGCCCCAGGGTTGCTTTGCTCTCTTAGCCCAAAAGATGGTTTTCTTGTTGGCCTGCCAGCAGCTCAATCTTGGCTGTTTTCCATGGAAAATACAGCATACAAGTAACTATGCAATTTAGGCCATGTTGTAGGAGAAGGGGTGGTGGCTACTACATTCACTCCCACCTACCACTTCCCTCAATTGCTCTTCTTTTGGTCCTCAAGTCACAGAGCAAGTCTTCTGCATAAGCAGAGGCAGGATGCTGGTCTTGCTCTCTGGTAACTTCATGTAAGTTGTGTGATTGGTCAGTTGGTTTTGGATGGGGGAAGGGTCAAAGATGGAGACTGCTTGGCCCTTAAGCTGCATTTTCCTTACTCAAGAAATTATTTGCATTCCTCATTTAGTTCAGACAGTGTGGGCTTGTTGAGAGCCTTAAAGGTGATTGGGGCCCATTGGGAGTTTCTATAGGAAACCTTTCCAAGGAAGTTTCTGGGGTTGCCTTTAGAACAGGGTGTTTTTCTAGACTTTTAAGCATTCATCTTAGGGCAGAGGGTGGGGGTAGACCCGATTTGATGACAATAATACAAAGGCAACTAAATATCTTGGATTTGTGACCCAAATCCAAGATATTTAGAAATAAATTATACATACATACACATACATATACATATGCATATGCATATACATATACATATACATATACATATACATATACATATACATATACATATACACACATATGTATATATATGTGTGTATATATATATGTGTATATATATATATATTTACACACACACACATACACTTTTTGGTGTTATTTTCTTTTTAAAAGTGATAGTAAATTGACTATTTTCTCTTTAGAGGTGGAAGAGTATTTTGATAATATATTTTAAGCTTGATAAGCTTAAGGAAAATGTGTCACTTTTTCCCTGATATCAGGCCTTCTGGGAAAGAAATGAGTAACTGGTTTTGCTGAACTATTGTGCCTGGCAATCCCACGGGCTTCCTCTCTTGGATCTGGGATGCAGCCTCAGATAAAGCTCCATCCTGCCTTCCAGGAAAGAGCAAGCGTGCCGTTCTTGAGCTGCTCCCACTCAGTCTGATCCTTTGCCCTTCTTCTCACATAAAGTACTAGGTGGCATTCAGTATCTTGCCCTTTTAGGTGTCTTCATAGCTCCCTCCAACTCAGAACTTTATTGCCCCCTTACCCCAATACAGGCAACGGGAAACATTCCCTAAAAGTTTTTAGAACAGCTGCTGTCAGAGAAGCCTGTTCTTTGTCTTCCTTCTGTCGCCCACCCTGTCACTGTAAGGATTTGGGTTTGATGTAGCATGCTTGCTTTTACCCACTCCTCTAGACAGCAAGCACTCTGGGAGTTTGTATCTAACCTTACTTGCCACTGCACACTAGGCACTAAAGCAGGCCATGGCTAGCCAAGAGACTACATAAATGTGTCTGAATAAAGGAATATTGAACAAAATGAATAATAAAATAACAAGATAAGCAAGTGATAAATTTATGCATTGCAGTTATGTCTTCTTCCTTTTGCAAGAAATTTTCCCCCATAGCCTAAAACAATACAAATATAATCTTACCATTCAGAAGCCTGACTACCTAAAACCAACTCATCAATGGTCTGCTTCACTAGGAAGGCTCTAAAGGAGCACAGCTTTCTCATCTTTTCCAGAGACTTTCCACATCGTTGGATGGAGCCTCTTCCTCCTTCACAGTCAGTTCCATGTTCCCTTGCACTACCTGGGCGAGCTCTGTCCTGTTCCTTTCTTGTTTCTCTCTTCTCTCCCTCTTTCCACATGGGAACAAATGTTTTAAAAGTCATTTCTTATACTTGGTTAATGTCATGATCTTTAGAGTCAATTTGCCTTCATTTTAAGTCCTGGAGAATACATTAATCTCCTGAGTAACCTGGACCTCCCACCTTACTTCCCTGAACCCTGACCTTCCCATGACCTGGGTTTGTATGAGGTCTAAATGAACTGGGTGCTTAGATTCATGTTTACTTCACATGTAATGTATACAGTAGCTATTTTCTAATAATTGTCCACATGACTCTGTAGACTACATGCCATTAAAAGCAATGGCAGAACCCATATAATACCATTAGAAAATGGTTTTGTAGATCTGGTATTGAAGGGTTATTGGTTTAGATTTTAAATATTTTTCTCATATTTCCGTATTCTCTCTGTGAGTGACACAGAAAGAATCTCTTTTGATAATTGTACTTAAAACATCTATTCTTTCTGATATCATTTGTAGTCCCGCTTCTAGAAACCAAAACTCTTATAACAGACCATAGATGGAGACCTTGTTTTGAATTCCAATTCAATTGCTTCTGTAATGCCTAAGACACGTGTTGTAGGTTCAATGAGAATGACCCCAATAGACTCATATATTTGAATACTTGAACTCCACTTGGAGGAATTGTTTGTGAACATTAGAAGGCATGGCATTGTTGGATGTTGTGTGTCACTGGGGAAGGGTCTTTGTGAGGTTTCAAAAGTCTGGCACTATTGACAGAGCACCCTGTCTTTGCTTTGCAGATTGAGTTATAAGCTTTCAGTTGGTCCAGATGCCATGTCTCTGCTCTGCCATCATGGGCTGACTCTGTGAAACTGTAAGGCCATTGAAATGCTTTCTTTATAAGTTGCCTATGATTTTGCCATAGCAATAAAAAGGAACAAATAAAGTACATGCATCAACTGAACGTCCTGCTGCACTTAGCTCCTTTATGTATTTCACTGCGCTTTAGAATATCTTCTGTCCTCTCATGCTTAGCTGAGGAAGTGTTAGTGTCAACTTCTCCCACTCAGGTTTGCCACTTTCCCCAGTCCTTGAACTTCCCTCTACCCTTTACACATGCCGAGCTTCTTCCCACGGAAAGCCTACTTATTGTTTGTGAGTGGAGCGCCTGAGGCGATCCCTTTTGGTTCTGGACTGAGATTTTGTAACTTCTTTATGTTACAGAAATGATGCCATCACCCAAATGCCCAAGGGCTCTGCTGGTGTCTTTGCAACAAACATGAAAATTGAAGTCTTAGTTCTTGTTTTTGTTCCTAATCAGGGTTCTCATTTTTTCAGCATTGAAAGTACAAGCTCATTAGCCACGTGAGGGTGTTGAAATTATGAAAGGCAATAAAAGATCAGTGTTTTAAATGACATTCATACCCATGTAGTTGCATTGAAGTTGATTCCTGGCTCGCTGCTGCTTACTTCTCTTTATACTTTCTTATTTGCTATAGACTTGTTGCAATTGTTGCAAATGTTTATATCTACTTATTAGAATGATTACTTCACATTTATGTCTCAGTGGTGGGCATACTGTAACTCACACAAAAGCTATGTGGTAGAAACTGCTGCTGGGCCTGAGTTAATTAAAACTACAGAGGAGGTTGAATCTCACTGTGGGCTCAGGATTCTGCTATGTTTGGACAGAAGTTTTTGTATTTTTGGAAGTGAAAAGTGCAGAAAGAAAAATCCACTAAAACTAAAACTAAAATAAAACAAATCAAAGAAACAAACAAAAAAACAAACCAAACCAAAAGCAACAAAACAACTCTAAGAAAAGCATTGTATTTGGAGGAGGTCCCACTCTTGAACCATGATTTTGCTAGTTTTCACATCACAAAGTAGATGATTTGTGCTTTGTTACAAGCCTCTTTTTCAAAAATTTATACACTACCAAGTTCTGGGCAGAAATTATTTTTCTGCCATTTCTCAATTTCTATTCCCTGTGGCTCTTCCTTGTCCTTTTTGTCTTCCTTTCCTCAGAGAAAGGGAGTAGAGCAGCAGCTTTTTTTCATTTGTGTTTGCTAAATGGTTCAAGGTCTGTAGCAAGGTAAGTCTTCATCTGCCTATGCACACACCCTGGACTGTAGAACACTCCCAAGGGTAAACACATACTTTACTTGGAGCCATCAGCACCAGATTTCTTCTCTTATAGATAGAGGGAGAGTCCCAAGGCTGCTCAGCACAAGAAACCCAAAGTTTGCTCTCTAGAGATGCAGAGGCAATTTTAACATGTACAGTTAGGGGAGCTAACAAACGTATAGGCGGTCCTGATTTCCTTGGATAGGTTTAATTAACACTTCCAAGAGTCCTTTGAAGACACATTTTCTAAGGATAATACAAGTAAACACACAGTGTAGGTCTGCAGCATGCTAGATTAGACCTTGCAGCCATCATTAAATTTGTCACCACAGTGAGCCAGCCCCTTATAAATTACCAGAGTGGTAAAACTGTGTGCATTACCCTTAACTAAGTAGAGAACATAGGAGTGAAGTGTATGTAAACCAACCCTAGTGTTTATCCTGTAAATTCCTGCATTGTAAATGTGCAATGGGACATCATAGAAATATTTTAAGTAATAAGAATGCTTGTTCATCCTTGCTGCCAAAGTTGACTTTGCAAACCTAATTTACCAGATCATGAACTTTCCTTCCCATTTCTACTCTTTGGCAACTGGACCATCCAGAGTTGTGTAGATGATGTCATCTTATATATGACACTTTCTTTGATCAAAGGTCTATTTACTTTTTGTTATAGTCACTAGCTAGTATTTTTTTTATCTTGACACAAACTAGGGTCATATGGGAAGAGGTCCATTTGAAGACCCAACTGAAGAAAGTCTTCCATCAGATTGGCCTGAGGCAAGTTATTTTTTTTTTTTTTTTGATTAATGATTGATGTAGAAGGACCCAGCTCACTATGGGTAGTGCAACCTCTGGGCTGGGTGTCCTGGATTATATAAGAAATTAGACTGAGCGAGGCATGATGAGTAATCCAGTAAGTAGTCTCTTCAATGGCCTCTGCTTCAGTTCCTGCCTCCAAGTACTTCTCTTGAGCTTCTTCAGTGGTGGACTGTGAACCTCTGTGAGGTGAACCTTTTTGTTCTCTAAGATGATTTGTTGTTCTTCATGGTGTTTATTATCACAACAGAAACCTATTAGCACACACTGTAAAGAGACAACATATACAATGGGAGAAAGTATCTGCCAACTGTGTATTTGATAATTTAATATTAAAAACATGAAAGAATGTAAGCACATCAATAGTCAGAAACAACTAACCTCATTAATTTATTTCAAAAAATTTGCATTTATATTTCTCAAAAGAAGGAATACAAATATTAGGTGTATGGAAAAATGTTCCAACTTCTTCATTAGAGCAGAGCAGGGCTGGGGAAGTAGCTCTGTGTTTAAGAGTTCTTGCTGCTGCTGAGCTGGAGATACGGCTTGGCATAGTTAAGAGCACTTCCTGTTCATGTAGAATACCCTAGGTTTGGTTCCAAGCACTGACATGATTCACAGCTTCCTGGGACTGCAGTTGCAGGATAGCTGACATCTTCTTATTTCTATGAGCTGAATGTATGTATGTGGTATGCATACATACATGCAGACAAAGAATGTATGCACATAAACTAAAAGTATATATTTTAGAAAGAGTACTTGTAGGTCTTCCAGAGGACCTGACTTCTGTTCTCAGCACCCGTTGTTGGTCATCTCAAAACCTCTTGATTCAGAGGATCCAATGCTTTCTTTTGTACTCCACAAACTTCTTGCACATGTCACACACAACACACACACACACACACACACACACACATACACACACACACACACTCTGTTTTGAAGATGAAAATTAAACCCACAGTGAGATATAACCTCATCCACTTCATTAGCATCAGAGAACATGAATCAGCATTGGAAAGGATGTACCTGAGCTAATATTCCTCATGGTGTCTGACTCCCATATGTTTTCCTTTGCACTGTTGTCAAGTAGGTGTGACGGGAAGCAGTCCACTTGTGATAGGTAACCATTCATTGCACTGTGGTATGTATTTGAAGGGTAATGGCATCTTCCTGCGAATAATTACAAAGAGGTGTTATTTCATTAGTGAATAGTGTTGCCCTGGATGGCTGATTGTGGGAGGGGAAGTTCTTTCTAAATGCACTGTAGAGAAGGACAAATATTAGTTCTAAATGACTATGTCAGACTACTGAAATATGTAATATAGGGACAAGACTGATGACTCTAAAAGTAGGAAGCAATAGAAGAATAAAAGGACACAGAGTAGCAGAGGACAAATTATGAACTGATTCCAGAATTTTCAGTTTTGACTGACTTGGTTCAAGGGATGTTTCTAAATTTTCTCCTTAAATTCTACTTTCCCTTCCCTTCCCTTCCCTTCCCTTCCCTTCCCTTCCCTTCCCTTCCCTTCCCTTCCCTTCCCTTCCTTCTTTCTTTCTTTCTTTCTTTCTTTCTTTCTTTCTTTCTTTCTTTCTTTCTTTCTTTTTCTCTCTCTCTTTCTTTCTCTCTCTCTTTCTTTCTC
>NC_034609.1:517830-532140 GCF_900095145.1 Mus pahari
TCCCTTCCCTTCCCTTCCCTTCCCTTCCCTTCTTTTCCTCCAGTCAATTTTTCCTTTTATCCTTCCTTTCTTCCCTCCCCACTCCCTTTCTTTTTGGATTCAGGGTTTCCTGTAGCCTATTCTCATCAAACTTGCTATACATATGAGAATGTTTTTAAACATCTGATCCTCTTGCCAGAAACTCCCAACTGCTTGCTTGGCTTTTTCATCATGCATCGCTTATTCTGGGTAGAATTTTTATCTTAAAGATTTTACTAAATTGTGAAACATAGTATCATTATTATAGAAAGTAAACCATATTTTAATTAGAAGATATGAGATATGTATAAATATTAAAAATATTTCTAAGCATATCACATTGAATTTGTATAGTAATGGAAGATTTTTGTGGTTGTCATTATTTTTGAGAATTAATACAGTATGACATTTGGTTAATACTTATCACATGTATATACATATATAAATCCATTTTATATGCATGTATGCATTTATTTTTATATATGATAATTAAAATTTAGAATATTTTAAAATAATAGCTGATTTTTGTCAGGACTATTACTTTTGTGCTTTCACGTTTTGTTGATTATGCAATATATTTTCACTTTATTTTATCTCATGTTAATTTTCAGTACCTATAGTACTCATTAGTAACAATAAAATACAGAATTGGAAATGTTTGCTCTAACATTGAATTTTTAAAACATAAAATATGTATGTTTGTATTTAACCAAGAAAAAAATGTTTTAGTCATCTTTAGCTTTTATTTTGAATTTGAGACAATGTCTTTGTAATGTGTTTGTTATATTTAATAGGATTTAAGTAGAATTAAGAGAACTCTACTGTAATATATGTTTATATGTATGCCTTGCTATGCAAATTTATATACCTATACATACACATTTAATTACTTAGCTCCTAGAGCAGGACAGCAAGGCAGGTCAATTTCTTAAACAACAGTCTTTCATTCAGTACCTTGGTGGTTGTAATTAACGTTTCTGTTTAGTTCTAATTATAGTTTTTGTATCACAGCCATTATGCTAATGGTGTTATTCAGTATTATGTGAGATTGCATTCATTATCACTGGTGAATTAAACCTTTATTAAAGAAAAATTCCCGCAGGCCTCATTCTGGAGTTAAGTAATTATTCATTTGGTTTTATCCTAGCAATTAGCTTATATACTGTAGCACTCATTATTGAGTTTCTATACCTCACTGAATGAGATTAAACCACTGTGGTAAATAAATGCCTAACAGTTCCCAAGCTTACAATGTGTTGCTTTTTAAGCATACTATTATGTAACAAAATAAGGAATCAGAATGCATTGAAGCAGCATTCTAGCTTCCAATAAATAATGTGCTTGCTGCGAAGCCCATGTTGGACATTTTGTATTTAATTCAGAATTTGAAAAAAAAATTACAGTTGAAGTTCTCCAATTCTGAATTCATCTTTGTGGGTGTACATTCTTCTTTGTTTAATTCAACCCTCTTATTTGCTTGCTAGTTGAGTTATGTTAGTATGCCCATTTGGTGTTGATAGCGGCCTATTTCAATAGCATTACCTCTAAATAGAATATCCAATTAAATCTTCATTTCAAATGTATTAGTATAGATGGAATCATGAGCTATTCAATATGTCACTAAAATTTATTGATTTATACCTTCAGTGACAGTACTTGAGACAATTGTTTGTTTTTCATATGAATAGAAAGTTTACATTCACAGTATTCTGTGCACAAAGACACCCACGTTTTCAGGGTTCCATATTTGTTATCTGCTGATGTTCTCCTTTGAGATGAAGGAACCATAATCAGCTTTTCCCTTCTTGGGAATCAGCTTAGTCAGCTTATTCCTACTCCTTTCTTGTTTTCTAGATTAGCTTCAATTGAAGACACATTCAACTGAAGCAGGAACCTTCTGTAATATAGTCCATAATCTGTGGGTATACCCCCAAACACAATAGCATGAAGATTTTTAAGATAGTAGTGCTAATGTAATACAATGTAGTCATATTTTGACAAGAAATTTCTATGAAAATATACTTAGAAAATTCAAAATTAGGTTGTTTCAGATTCCTAGCATGATCTCAGATAACCTCAAATATTTTAAGAAAATGAATATTGCTTATAGAAAAAAAGAATGTTTTGTCTTGAGGTTAGTTTGTTCATTTTACATAATTTTTATATAAGTATATATGATCAGTATATTTTTGTTACATCAAATCTGTTGGTAAATATTTATAAGACAAGTCAATTCCTGAACTCTTTCTTTTGTAGTAGATAAACACATGGCAACCTCACATTTGTCCTCTGTCAGTATAGAAACCCGCACACGGAATAGCATCAGTGATACCAACATACTCATGATTGAAGGAATCAAATATGATAAAATCTTTAAAAATAGGTCATGTCTGTCTTAGTCAGGGTTTCTATTCCTGCACAAACATCATGACCAAGAAGCAAGTTGGGGAGGAAAGGGTTTATTCAGCTTACATTTCCATACTGCTGTTAATCACCAAAGGATGCAGGACTGGAACTCAAGCAGGTCAGAAAGCAGGAGCTGATGCAGAAGCCATGGAGGGATGTTCCTTACTGGCTTGCCTCCCCTGGCTTGCTCAGCCTGCTCTCTTATAGAACCAAGACTACCAGCCCAGAGATGGCACCACCCACAAGGGGCCCTCCCCCCTTGATCACTAATTGAGAAAATGCCTTACAGCTGGATCTCATGGAGACACTTCCCCAACTAAAGCTCCTTTCTCTGTGATAACTCCACCTGTGTCAAGTTGACACAAAATTAGCCAGTACAATGTCTATTAAATTTTATTTTAAAATGAACAGTTGTTTAATAACATTGATTAAATGTGGACCTGCTGATGACATATCAACAATGCACATGATGGTTGAGTGGAAAAGTTTTACCTGTCAGAGCCATATAAGGGGTATAACGCTGTGCTGTAGTGTCTGCCAGTGGACTTCACACACGCATGCTGCTCCCTCTACTCTTTACGTTGTCTTTGTGTAGTTTAAGCTCTATCTTAGGTATGATATCTCGTTCTTTGGAGTTAGTCTCTATAGAACATTTAGGCATAGAGGGTGCTGTTCGAAATACAACTTTGGTTCAATTTCTTGGGCCGCCTTCTTTGCCCATGTAGGATCTAGCATGTACATTTTCTGTGTAGACCCCTCCTTAGCCTGTTAAATCTCCGTGGCCCCACACAGTAGGATTAGAACTGGCTTGTTCAGAAAGATGTGGAAATTTGAAAGTAAATGATCTCCCATGGGCCTAGGCAGTCGAACACCTGGCTCCCAATTGGTGGCATTGTTTGGGAAGGTTGTCGGGCTTTTGAGAGGTAAAGGCTGGAGGAGGTGGGCCCTGAAGAAAGGTCTTGAGGTTTTATAGATTGTTTCCACTTTCCGTGCACTCTACATACTGACTATGGATGAATTATGACAAGCAGCCTTCAGATCTTCCTCTGTGATTTTCCTACCATGATGGATTTTATGTTACCCTTCCTCAAACCATAAGTCAAATAAGCCTTCATTTCACTAAATCGCTTCTTTCCAGGTATTTTGCCTCAGCACTGAGGGCTCCCTGACACTTCACTCTTATTTAAAATTGGCATCACGTTGTGAATTTTATTCCAGCTGTTTCCCAGGGCCCTTTTTCTTATGTGGAAATAATAAATGGGCCCACGTCTTCTCAGAGTTCATAGGAGAATCAAATGAGTTCCTATGTACCAGGCCCTAGCATAATGAGTAAATACCTCAGTGATAGAGTTTTATAGCTTCATAATATTCTTAGTTAAGATTTAATGATATGTCCCCAATACAAGTTAGGCCATTTGGCAGAATTAGTGTCTTATATCAGTCCTGTAAGCAGTGAATTATGTAACACTTGGGAAGAACATGTGAAAATATATAGTTCATTGTGTTGCATTTCTACGTCCTAGTAATAGTGTTAATGTGACCATCACTGATGCAAACTGACTGAATAAGACTTTGATTTTTGTAACAGCAGAGGTTTTGTTCTCCTGCTGTGATCTTTTCTTTCTATCAGCATGTGCTCAACATTGATCAGTGAATCTGAGCAATTCCTGACAGCAAATGAAACAGAGTCATCAAACTTCTCATTCTACTGACTCTTTCCGCCATTTATCCTTATTAAATGCAACCTCTTTCAGGAATTTTTAAAGGAAAGATTCTTTCTAAGCAGTTATACTCTATTTGAAATAAAACTAACAAGCATAGCCAATTCAAGTGTCCTCTGTCATCATTGATCTGTAATTGCAGTATGTCACATTAGTGTTTGTGTTAACTAGATTGCCATTGCTATGACAAAACACCTGGGCAAATCAGCTAAAGAAACAGGAGTTTCTTCCACTCATGGTTTCATGAGCTCGGTTCACAGTGTATTGACTCTGCTGTTTTGGGTCCTCTGGATTGGAGCTTACTTCATAGTGAACAGGAAGCCAAATGAATAGGAAAGAAAAGGACCAGGGGTCCTAAGGTCATCTTTTTTTTCTATTTTGTTTTCTATTAATGAAAATATGTTTTTTCCACACAATATATTCTGATTATAGTTTCCCTACCCCTACTCCTCCTAGTTCCTCCTACCTTCTGTCCAATTTCTTTATGCAACATATTTTAATCACAGTTCCCCTCTTCCCCTCCCCCAACTCATCTTAGATCATCCCACCTCCCACCCACTCAACTCTTCTCCCTCCCTCCCTCCCTCCCTCCCTCCCTCCCTCCCTCCCTCCTTCCTCCTTCCCTCCCTCCCTTCCTTCTTTCCTCTCTTCTGTCTTTAGAAATCAAGGTACAAATAAAAAACACATACAAACAAGTCAAAATTAAGAAGTAAACACACACCTACCTCCATAACATGCAAAGATTAGTAAGACAAAAACAAAAGCTCATACAAAACAATACCATTGATTTTATTTTGTGTTTGCCATCTACTGCTGCGCATGGGTGTGCCCTTAAGTGTGTTTTTAAAATACCCAATAAGACTCCATTGGGGAGAATTAATTTTTCTTTTAAAAGTGGTTGTCAATTCAGATAGATTCTTGGTTTTGGGTGGGACACTTCCTCCATTCCTCCATTTATCCCTGGGACCCTGTCTGGCTTGGATCTGTGCAGGTTTTATACATATTGCCACAATCTCTGTGAACTCATATGTGTGTCAGTCTTGTTGTGTTTGAAAGACACTGTTTCCTTGGTATCACTCATCTCCTCTGGCTCTTATGATTTTAATGCCTCCTCTTCAGGATAGTTCCCTGAGCACTGATTTTATGAAGACAATCCATTTAGGGCTGACTGTTTCAAAATCTCTGTGCCTCCTCACATTTTTCCAGTTACTGTCCTCTGTGTTAGTTCCCATCTATTACAAGAGGAAGCTTCTTTGATGATAGCTGAGCGAAGCACTGATCTATGGGTATGGCAGAATGTTAGGAGTCATTTTATTTTTATTTCTTTAGCAGAATGATATTTGTTTTTCCCTAGGCCCATGACTTATTCCAACTATGGTTCATGCACACTCAAATAGCATCTGATGTGGGTTCCTCCTCATGGAGTGGATATTAAATCCAACCGACAGCTGCTGATTATTACCATACTAGTGTAGTGTATGTTGCGCCAGCATATAATACAGGCAGATCACAGTTGTATATTACTAGGTTTGTAGCTGTGTTGGTGGCCACCTATGTACCCTAGGGGCATGCAGAGTACCTTCCAGGGGTGAAGACTCTACTTAGACACCAGGTCAACTTCTTTATGTTTAGTTAGATATATAGTTGTAGCTTTCAGCAATAGGTTTTTACCATCCATTTGTGGAAAGCAGCCAACAGTCTTGACAATAGCTTGAGTTGTATAGAGGTTTCCATGGGGCCCCTTTGGCCAAAATTTTGATTAGATGTAACCCATTCCTGGCACTGGAGGTTTTATTTAGTGGCAAAAGATGTCTAGTTGATGCACTGTCTCCTCCATTACTTAGTGACTCCTATTTCTAATTCCTTTATGCACATAGGAAGTTTCTACAGTAGTAGCTTTCCATATAACACATCAAATGGCTCTTAGTATTAGTTGTTGCTCCTGATTTTCCCTTTCTTGCCAATTTCCTCCCTCTCCTTTCTCATTTGATCCTCCTGTTCCAGCCCTGCCCCCACAACTATATATTCTATTTCACATACTATAGAGAATCCTCCCATCCCCACTAGTATCATACTTGTTACCTAACCCCTGTGGATAATCAGATTGTAGCATGCCTATAGATGGCTTGAAAGGTAGTGTACATATATAAGAGAAAGCATATAACATTTGTCTGGGATTTGGGTTATCTCACCCAGAATGAGTTTTGTAGATCTACTCATTTCCAAAAAAAAAAAAAAAAAAAAAAATTATTCTCTTCACATCTGAATAATATCCATTCTGTAGATATATCACATTTCCATTATTCATGCATGAGATGATGGACAAATGGGCTCCTTTTTTTTTTTTTTTTTTTGCTACTATGAATGAAACAGCAATGGATGTGTATGAGCATGTTGCGGTATTCAAAGCTTCCTGAAGACTCCCCACACTGGTTTCCGTAGTGCTTGGCTACCAGCATGACTACACTCAATCATGAGACTTACTGATTAGGCCTTGTCTCCTAAAGATTCCATCAGTACCCAACAGTGTCTGAGTGGAGACCAAGCCTTTGGTGAACATGTGAAATGGAAAATATAACAACCTTAATATGTTATCTCTGGTGATAACCAGAATTGATTGACTACAGGGATTTCCTCGCTCTTAGTATTTTCTGAGATTTCTCTGGTATAGATTCTCTTGCCTAAGAGACTTGTACCTCTGTTATATTCTCAGCTCACTGAGGGAGTCCCAGGGATACTTCTTTATTATCAGCCATCTTGTTTACCATGACATTTCTCAAGAATGTCTCTTGGTAGTTCAAAGATGCAGATTTCTAGAGAGGACAGGAGTGTTATGATCTCTCCAGGTCCCACAAAGTTGGTGCATGGATGTGTTTAATGGGGAGAACTTCCTTTTCTCTATGTATAATCATATTCTGTTACTTGATACGTAGGCTGACAAGTTTTCCAATATATCATAATAATGTAGCTCTGTGTTATAGAGAAGTACTATACTATGGGTGAGATTCCTGCAGTATGGAAATCTGAGGGACACACATGGAACAATCTCCAGTGTCTAGTACTAGCCATTATTTGGCAAGAAAGCAATGTCCTATGGACACCAGCCAGGACTGGTCCCTATCTTCTATTTAAGATGTGTGAAACTCTTGTTGGTTATTTCCATCCCCTTCTATATGTTCTTTCAACAGATACCATTGGTTTTTCATGTGTTTGCCTCTCATCTGAAATAATCATTTTGTATAGTTGACCTCACTGTATATTAGGTGCTATTTCAAATATTTATAATTGTGCCTTTGCATAATTGTCTCCAAAAACCATGTAAATGTTGATATTCTAATTTAAAATTTTTAAATATTCACTTTAGTATTTATGTGTATTAGTGTCTGCCTGTATACCATTTCTGATGTCTACAGAGGCTGACAGGTGTCAGATACCCTGGAACTAGAGTTGTGAACAGTTGTGCTGAGATATGGAATCCTTGAATCAAATTTGGATAGTTTGGAGGAGCAGCCAGCAGTCTTAACCACTGAGCTATATGTCCATTTTAGTAAACAGTGACACATGCTGAAGAAATTTGCCAAAAAGTCATATGCTTGCATGTGTCTGATCTCAGGTCCTGAGATGCTACTGTGCTCTACACCCTTACCTCACACAAAGCAAATGCATCCTTTCACGGACCTTCAGAGGTCTGCACCATGGGCTCATTCCTCATACACAAGAATGTTTTTGTTAATATACCACACTATCAAAATAGGAAAACTAGATAAGCCTGACATAGACTTTCAAAGGTGACTTCCAAGTGTTGAGAACTCAGCCAGGATCTGCAGTTTAATTCTAGACACATCTGAAATATACAAAATGCTTACTACATAAAATAATTTAATTTGGGGCCAGGAAGGATCTTGTTTCTGGCATGAATTTAAGATGTAGGTTGTGGTTTGTACATAAGGACTTGGTCTAGAATTCAGTCCTCTGCATTCCTGCATGATCACAAGATGAGGCTGGGTTGAGAACGGTTGTGCTCCTTTGGTCAATACTATGATGTAGAATAACAATATCTGAGGTAGGGTTAACTGGGTTGTTTGTGGGTTATGGTATAGGCAACCAGAGAGGAAAAATGAATATTATAAAGATTTATGATTCTGCCTTTTACCTAAAAAGAAATAAGCAGGTTTGACTTTTTCTTCTGAAGAGTTATTCTTTTGAGAGTTAAACATTTCCTTCAATGGCACATGATTAAGGACTTCTTAAGTGGTCCTACTTAGTGGATCTTCTGGGTTAATTTTCATGTTTTACTTCTAAACTTTTGCAAAGAACCAAGTATGTTTATTTATCCAGAAATGCTGAACATCTGGTGTGGCAGTTGTAATCATTCTTTTATATTTATTATGATTTTAATTTTGGTTTCCTGCTATCATATTTCAAATATGGTATTTGCTCTAACTTACATAGTCAAAATGTTATAGGTATCTTAAACAGAACAATGGGTTCATTTTAAAGTGAAAAAAATTTCATGTTTACTGTTGAAGTAATAGTTACAATAATGCACTCTCTAGGGACTTGTAATTTAGCTATCATGATTTTTCATAACTGATTTTTTTTCCTTAGGATTAGGAATAAGATTTCTGTGGTAATTTGGGATTCTGAAAGTGCTCCTCTTTGCTGTAAATTGATAGTAAATAGTTTGAATAGAAAATAACTTGCTTGTTACCCAAGATTATACCTTAGTGTTGGAAGGAAAGACACTATTTATTTAAAAATGGACTAGTTTCAGGGCACCACAGTGCATTCATAGTCTGTAAAGATCACAACCTCTTGATTGCTAGTATTAAGAAAAGCTTGTTCTTTAATTACCTATATTGCATCCAGCTTCTGCTTCTTTCCAAAACCCAGTTCTGGCTAATAGTGGCTGTAAGATGTCCTTGTTTCTAGCAGCTTATTGTGTATTTCTTTATTTGATCATCATTTCTCTTCAGGACTTAAAGAATAAGGTTCAAATTGTTATTGGGCACCCTGAGTTTAGCAGTTTTCACCTTGCATGTGTGTATAAGTGAATTTCTAATGGGACTTGGATGTCATTTTTATTTTTCCTTAGAGGTAGTCTATAAATGATTGAAATTGCGCTATTTCTGTAAGTTTTAACTGATTCTCAATTCAGTAATACCAGCACCTCACACCAAAGGGATATTTGAAATCTGCAGCAAAGAGATGGGAGACTTTTATTTATCCCTACCTCCTACAAATCCATTTTCTCCCAGTGTGGTGTTCATTGCCTAATCATTTCTGCTGCTCGTATTCATAGATTCTCCTGCCGAGACAAGCAGCCTGCCTCCTAGAGTTGAATCCAGAATAATTCAGCACTCTAATTTCTGATTTAATTTTGCTGTTCTCCAACTGTGGTATAAACCCAGCTCTGAGAATTGAATGCAATTTGTGGCACTTTGCCTCAGCTGAAAATACTTACTTCTCTATTCTCACTAGAGTCATTGTTTCCGTGATAACTAATGGGATCTAAGTGGAGAAGAGATGAAAAGGCACATGCTAGATAAACAGGAAAGGCAGATGTTTCAGCAAGTAGTGGGCATTCCCATTGCTTTACTGAAATTTAACTTCAGTTTACTATTCTTAGGGGTGGGCTGTTATAGTGCTAGGAAGAAATGGATGGTTTTATTAGCACTCATTCCTCTAACACTTCTTCCTTCCCTTCCTCCCGTGTCTTTAGACAGCCATGGAAACACCTAAAAAGTGAAACAGTAGGCAGGATACTGTCCTTCACCTTGAGTTTTCATTAGTCTCACTGAGGTCTCCTTTGGCCTCTGAAGGTCTTTTCTGTCACTGACCATGCAGCCTGTAAGAATCTTCCCACATACTCTCAGCATGTGCTTTTATTAGAACAGTCATTCTACTTGAGTTCATGCTAGAATTGAATCCCAGGTCATTATCAAGGCTGACAAATCATGAACTTAAGTTAGCATGGATATAAAGTATTAACATTGGTAAGGCACTACTTCATCAATTATCTGATAGCTACTAAATGTTCAAATATCTAAGAATGCTGAAGAAATGGTGGCTAAATAGCTTGGTGCACAGCATGAGGATATAAGATTGCATAACAAGCATCCACATAAAGCTGGATGGGCATTTGCAGCCCTAGTGCTGAGAAGCAGAGAGACAGATCCTGTAGGTTTGCTAAGGTCAGCTTAGTCTAGCACCAACTTTCTGCTCCAGGTTCAGAGACTCAGTCTTAAAAATAAGAGGAACACAGCCAGACAATATGCAGAGAGTGAGAAATCTCAGAATATCCAACCCTAGAAAGGGTATCCGTCCCCATCAAATCTGAATCTACCCCTCAGAGCTCAGGAAACCCATCGGAAAGGGAGCCAGAAAGGGTGGAAGAGCCAGAAAGAATGGCATTCCTGTGGAGCTGCTACCCCCTTCAGGGCCCTCAATGGTTCCTCAACTCTTCCAAAAGACTCCCTAGGGCTCCATCCACTGCTTGGCTGTAGATCTCTTTATCTGTCTTAGTCAGCTGCTGGGTGGAGACTCTCAGAAGACAACATACTCCTGTCTGCAAGCATAATAAAGTACATTAATAATATCAGGGATTGGTGTTTGCCCATGAGCTAGATCTGGTGTTGGTTTTGTTATTGGCTGGCCATTCTCCCAGTCTCTGTTCCATCCTGTCCCTGCATTTCTTGTAGATAGGATAAATGTAGAGCACCAAGGAAGCAGGTCTTCTAAACACAGCAGGATCCACACACCTGCAATCATAGACACCGAGGCAGCACGCTGGGGCCTGCAGGAGTCTTCACTAGATGGAGTCTTAGAGCTGAAGGAAAAGTGGACACGGGCCTCCATCCCTAACCCAGAAGATACCGCCACTTGCACATAAACATTTAGCTTTCTCCAAGGGGCTCTCTCTGAGGAAACAAACTACCCTGCTGCATGTCTAGCAGCAGATGAGCAGCGGAAAATGAACTCAAGGACGTATTTGGAGGGCCTAGTCTCATAATGTCATGTCAGGGCTTTTGATTTTTTCTTTTTTATTTTATCTTTTATCTTTCTATTTTCATTTTATTTTTACCCCATAGTCATGTTGTGCAAATACTATGGCTTCTGGTTTTGTGTCTTTATGAGATTCCTGAGTTTGAGAATGATTGGGTCTCTGCATCTATAATCTGTTCAACATGGCTTTTATTTGAGGTTCTTCAGTTTGCTTTGTCCTAGTCAGTTGTAGGGCTGCTGTTGTTGTTTTGTATTTTATTATTATCCCTTATATCTCTGTTTTTCTAATGACAGAGATAAGAGATATAGATCTGGGTGAGATGGGGAGATGGGGAGGAATTGAGAGGAGTGTGGGAGGGGAACAGGAATGAAGATATATTATATGAAAAAACTAATTAAAAGAAACAAATACAATAAATAACAATAGAAGACAATTCTTGAAGTCATCTACATACACACACACAAGCACACAATCTATTGTAAATATAATTTACATAAAGAGCTGATGGGGCATATGTAGCACATAAAGCCCATTAAATGATCTGATTTTTATAGAGTAGAACTACTACTTCTACATTTCTATACTTTTTAAAATGAAAACTGTAAAGGCTTAGCAGTTTGCTTCTTAGAAATTCCTGGCTTTTTGTACTTTCTCTCTGGCTTAGATTTGGTCTGCTTCAAGTAGCTCTAAGGGAATTCACACACATCTTTTTATTTCCTGCTACAAACCATCATGGTCAACTATATCGAGGACATACAGTTCCTCCTAAATCACTTCAGCTTTTAATCTCCTATCCCTTCTTTGACAGTAAAATAAGGAACTAATTGGATGAAGCATGGCAGTATAGTCATTGAGCCTAGTCCACGATGTGATGAAGCTTGGATTACTTAGTGGATATTTCTTGTTTCCGAAACAATACACAGTGACATATATATCTTTAGCATACATTTTTGTCAGTTATCAGTCTTTTTTTTTTTTTTTACGATTTCTTGTTGCTACTAATTAGAAACTTATTGTGCCTATCATCTTTCTTCCATTTTTCCCCAATTACTTTCAACTCTGAAAAAAAATAAAAGATAATATATTGTTTCTTTTCTTTGACATTTTCTAATGCAGATATATATAAACAAAGGTTCATAAGCATAGTGGATTTTTTTATTCTTGAATTTGAGAAATAATATTCCCCTCTTCCAACCACTCCCAGACCCACACCATAGCTTCCAAACTTCCTGTCCTTGCTTTGCATTATACTCCACTAATAGAACTATACATTACCATGAATACATGTGCGTACATATCAAAATGGAATTTTTCCATATGATCTAGAAATCCCATTTCTGAATATATATCCAAAAGAACTGAAATCTGAGCCTTAGAGATATGAAACTACTTCATGTCCATAGCAGTATTCATGATAGCTAAAACATGAACACAAATCAAGTTATACACACACCACACTTTTCCCATCTGACATGTGCTATAACATAGAGAAGGTTGAAGAAAAGATGCGACATGAAAGAAGTCAGATACAAGAAGGGCCATCCTGTAACTATACTTATTTGAGCACACAGAGCAGACACATTCTTTTAGGTAGAAGGTAGAGTGGCAGTTCCCAGGATTGCCTCAAGATCACTGCCTAAAATGGTGGGAATAGTAAAATGTGTATCATATATTTTAGAATAAAATTAGGACAGTGGTTGTAAAACCATTGTTTTGTTGTTTTTCTTCATGATTATCTTTTTCATTTGACCCTACAGTCAATATATATACTGAGTTCTCACTAAGTGCCAAATGTGGGACGATAGAGCATGCCACATCTGACCTACTGAGGCAGATGTGATATGAGCCTCCACACAGAGCTTCCTTCCTTTTGACTCTGTGTAACTTATTCCACTGAATGCAGAGACATCAGTTATCTTAGACTCGTCTGAATGTGTGATCATAACAAAACTCTCAGAACAGGGGTATGATGCTGCTTTAGGTAGTTAGAATTGTTCCATTTCACTACAGTCAACGCTGCTCTATGGAACATCTGGGAGCAGTCTGCAAGGGTTCACACTCCCACTAATTGTAACTGTGCCCAAGGTAGAATACCAAGAGAAACCTCCATGTACTGTACGGTTATTTCTTACCTTAGCTGTTGACTACACTGGATGGCTGCCCAGGGCACCTGAAAATGAACTGTTTAATCTCTGGTGATGCATACTCTGCAAGCCTGGTATTTCAGAGTATAAGGACAACTAGTTTCTATAGGTTGGATTTATATTTTGCAACTTATAAATTAATTATTGAATGTCTCTACATTTTGTTACTAAAATACTACTCTGATTCAGCTTTCAAAATATTGGAGAGACCCAACTAGTTGTAACAGGTGTGCTACATAAAATACTTGAGTTTATTTTATACTAATTACATATATTTTATATATTATACATAATTATATGTAATATAAATTTATGAATAAGTTATATATAAAATATAATATCATATATAAAGAAGAGTGCAAGATGAATATGCCACCATATAATATAATATAATAACATAATATACATACATTTATGAGTGAATTTATGTTATGTATAATATAAATAGAAATCATATTTATATTTATTTATATGAGTATTTATATATTTATATATTATTAAAATACATTAAATATATATTTAAAATATATTCTAATTTATGAGTATATTTATATAAATAAAAAAAATATTTTCCTTTTTTAAACTTATTTTATTAGATATTATCTTTATTTACATTTCAAATGCTATCCTGAATGTCCCCTATACCCTCCCCCACACTCTGCTCCCCTGCCCACTCACTCCCACTTCTTGGCCCTGGCATTCCCCTGTATGGGGCATATAAAGTTTGCAAGACCAAGGGGTATCCCTTCCCCACAATGGCTGACTAGGCCATCTTCTGCTACATATGCAGCTAGAGACACGAGCTCTGGGGGTACTGATTAGTTCATGTTGATGTTCCACCTATAGGGTTGCAGACCCCTTCAGTTCCTTGGGTAATTTCTCTAGCTCCTCCACTGGGGTCTCTGTGTTCTATCCTATAGATGACTGTGAGCATCCACTTCTGTGTTTGCCAGGCACTGGCATAGCCTCACAGAGACAGCTATATCAGTGTCCTTTCAGTAAGATCATGCTGGCA
>NC_034609.1:532151-552293 GCF_900095145.1 Mus pahari
TATGAACTAACCAGCACTCCCAGAGCTCATGTCTCTAGCTGCACATGTAGCAGAAGATGGTCTAATCAGCCATCATTGGCAAGAGAGGCCCCTTGGTCTTGCAAACTTTATATGACCCAGCACAGGGGAACACCAGGGCCAAGAAGTGGGAGTGGGTGGTAGAGGAGCAGAAGCAG
Organism: Mus pahari; assembly: GCF_900095145.1. Lineage (NCBI taxonomy): Eukaryota > Metazoa > Chordata > Mammalia > Rodentia > Muridae > Mus > Mus pahari. The sequence goes on from NC_034609.1 coordinate 532,328, forward strand.
GGGGGGGGAAAGTGTAGGGAACTTTCGGGATAGCATTTGAAATGTAAATAAAGAAAATAACAATAATAATTTTAAAAATGAAAAAAATAAAATAAAACGTAAATGAAGTAAATATCTAATAAAAATTGGAAAAAAGAAACCATATTTATATTTATGTATATGAGTATTTATACATTTATATATTAAAACACATTAAATATATTATTAAAATATATTTTAATTTATGAGTATATGTATATAAATAAAAATATATTTTTATAAATTATTTATATATTTACATTATATATTATATAATCATACATATTTTAAATATAATTGTTTAACTACATAATGCTATACATAATATATTACATGTAATTATTTATAATTATTTATAATTATAATTTATATAATTATAAATGATAAATAATACAATATAAATATTATATAATAGTCATATAAGAGAAAATTAGCTCCTCAAATGTTTTTCTATCTTCCAAACAAGTCAAACTTATCACACTGCAGGATTACCAACTTTAACAGACTTAGCACTTAAAGCACAACTTCCAAGAGTGTGGGAGGTCATACTCAACATTTGATGCCTTAGTTTTCTCTTGGCTCCTGATTTCTTTCTCCTTTATGAATCAAGTCTCTCTGTGTCTTATACTTGTCGGTCTTAGTCATGTAAGTACATCGATCTACGTACTGCTTTAGATTTAGGAGGCTTTTTGATTTTTGCTTCTGGATATATTCTGCTTATATAGTTATTATTATTTAGTAAACTTTGTCTGTACTGCATTAGAGAAATTCCTTTCATAGTCTTTGGTGATTTTATTTAATATAATAGAATCACATTTTTGAGATGACTGAAATTTTTTATTGGTTATTTTATTTACATTTCAATTGTTATTCCACTTCTGGGTTTCCCCTCCTCAAGCCACCTATCTCATCACCTCCTTCAATCCCTGCTTCCCCACCCACCTACCCACTCCCACCTCACTGTCCTAGGTACCCTCTAAGCTTGGACATCAAGCCTCCACAGGACCAGGAGCCTCCCCTCCCATTAATGCCAGATAAGGCAATCCTCTGCTACAGCTAGAGCCATGGGTCCTTCCATGTGTACTTTTTGGTTGGTGGTTTAGTCTCTGAGAACTCTGGGTAGTCTGGTTGTTGATAAAGCTCTTCCCATGGGGTTGCAGTCCCCTTCAGCTCCTTCAGCCCTTCCCCTTTCTACTGCACTGGGGTCCCTGTGCTCAGTCTGATGGTTGGATGCAAACATTCTCATCTTTATTGGTCAGGCTCTAGCAGAGCCTTTCAGGGCACAGCTATACCAGGCTTCTGTCAGCAAGCACTTCTTGGCAACAGCAATAGTATCTGGGTTTGTTGTCTACAGATCAGATGGATCCCTAGGTAGGATGGTCTCTGGATGGCCTTTCCTTCAGTCACTGCTCCACTTTTTGTCCCTGCATTTCTTCTAAACATTAACAATTCTGGGTTCATAGTTTTGAGATGGGTCGGTGACCCCATCCCTTAACCTGTCCATGCCTAACCTCAGGATATGGTCTCGACAGGTTCTCTCCCCTTTGTTGGATATTTCAGCTAATAGCATACCTGTTGGGTCCTAGGAGCCTCTTGCATTCCTGGCATCTGGGACTTTCCAGTGGCTACCCCCAGTTTCCCATCCCCACTACTACATACCTCTATTGCATTTCTTCCCTATCTCCTCCCACACTTTATCCTGCCTCCTTTCCCTATTCCCTCCACTCTTGCTCCCAGGTCTCTCCCTCACTCTACCTCCCATGATTATTTTCTTCCTCCTCAAAATGGCAACCTATAGATTGGGAAAAGATCTCTACCAACCCTACATCTAATAGAGGGCTAATATCCAATATATTCGAAGAACTCAAGAAGGTAGACTCCAGAGAACCAAATAGCCCTATTAAAAATGGAGTACAGTGTTGGGCGTGGTGGTGCATGCCTTTAATCCCAGCACTTGGGAGGCAGATGCAGGTGAAATTCTGAGTTCGAGGCCAGTCTGGTCTAGAGAATGAGTTCCAGGACAGCCAGGGCTACACAGAGAAACCCTGTCTAAAAAAAAAAAAAAAAAAAAAAAAAAAAGTACAGAGCTAAACAAAGAATTCTCAACTGAGGAAACCTGAATGGCTTAGGAGCACCTAAAGAAATGTTCAACATCCTTAGTCATCAGGAAAATGCAAATCAAAACAAGCCTGAGATTCCACTTCACACCAGTCAGAATGGCTAAGATCAAAAACTTAGGTAGCAGCAGATGCTGGCAAGGATGTGGAGAAAGCGTAAGACTTCTCCATTGCTGCTGGATTGCAAGCTGGTACAACCACTCTGGAAATCGGTCCAGAGGTTCCTTAGAAAATTTGACATAGCACTACCTGAGGATACAGCTATACTATTCCTGGGCATATACCCAAAAGATGCTCCAACATATAACAAGGACACATGCTCCACTATGTTCATAGCAGCCTTATTTATAATAGTCAGAAGCTGGAAAGAATCCTGATGTCCCTCAACAGAGTAATAGATACAGAAAATGTGGTACATTTACACAATGGAGTACTACTCAGCTATTAAAAACAATGAATTCATGAAATTCTTTAGGCAAATAGATGGAACTAGAAAATACCATTCTGAGTGAGGTAACCAAGTCACAAAAGAACACACATGGTATGTACTCACTGATAAGTAGATATTAGGAAAAAATCTTAGAATATCCACGATACAACTCACAGACCATATGAAGCTCAAGAAGAAGAAAGGTCAAAGTTTGGACTGAGATATTTTTTAAATATTTTATTTATGTTTTCTGCTTCCATGTATGCCCATGTATGTCCATGTGTTATCTGTCATGTGTTATGCTTCCATGTATGTTTGTGTAAGGGTGTCAGAGCCTCTGGAATTGGAATTATAGTTATGAAATGCCAGATGGGTTCTGAGATTTGAACCTGGGTCTTTTGGAAGAGCAACCAGTGTTCTTTTGTTTAAAAAAAGATTTATTTATGAATATGGGTGCTCTATTTGCATGTGTGAATGCAAATGGCATGTGGTTGCTCGGAATTGGACTCAGCATGTCTGGGAGATCAGCCAGTGGTCTCAAGAGCCGAGCCATCTACCAGCCTGGACTGAAACAGTTTAAATTGTGAAAATAGTGTCTGAATTATTAGTGGTGTTTAAGTAGAATTTCCTGGTAAAGTTTTGAAATCTCTGGTTCATAGAACGTGACTTTTATGTTAATTTTTGTGAACCCTCACCTCTGCTCTGGTACATTCATCCTGCACCCTTCTTTAAAATTGCTTGTGTAGATATTTATGCAGTGGTACTTAATTTATCCTTTTAGAACAAACTCACTAAGCCCTATATCAGAGGGTGTAGTAAGCTAACTAGAGAACGTGAATCCCTTGTTTTAAACTTTTACCTTTTAAAATCCCCCTTTAGATGCTTACTTATCACATTTCCAAAAGAAGAACAGTTGCTATAGAACATGTTAACATCAAAAAAAGTAAAAATTTGCACCAAGTTCCATTGCTAGAAAAACAGAGGCAACACAGCACTTTCTGTGTTTTTCTTTAGGAATTGTCTGTATACTATTTTGATGCCCCTCAAAGCGTTTGTATCTCTTTCGGCAGCCAACTAACTTCTGTTAGAGCCTTTATTTCCATCAGCTTAATTCCCATAGAATTAAGAATAGAGGTAGCCAGGTGTGGTGGCGCAAGCCTTTGGCAGAGGCAGGTGGATTTCTGAGTGCGAGGCCAGCCTGGTCTACAAAGTGAGTTCCAGGACAGCCAGGGCTATACAGAGAAACCCTGTCTCCAAAACCCCAAGAAAACAAAAAAACAAAGAATGGAGAAACATATTCTTTGCTGCCTTTTAGATTTCAGATTTAGGCTAATTTAAAAATAATGTGAGCAGGTGAAGGGAGGACTTGTAGAATCTGTGTGGGTAATTGAGTGCTGGAGGGGACTCCCCACCTCCTCACTGCTAGTTCAGGGAGCCCTTAGCAAGACCCCACTCCCCTTCTAGTGATGGTGGTCAGAGGTGCTAACAGGAGGCTACTGAGAGCCCAGAGGAGGTCTCCAAGGTCTCTGCATTTGCATCTGTGAACAAAGAGGAAGCAGCTTTTCCAGGGGTAGATATATCACAATGTAATTAAAAAAAACAGAACACACTTACTCAAGTTTCTATTTTTTGGCTATTCTGTCAATGAATGAATGAGAACAATCCTAGAGTCATTGTTGGTGGATTTTTGTTGTTGTTCGGTTGTTGTTGTCTTCCACTGAAGCAAAAAAAAAAAAAAAAAAAAAAAAAGTAGACAAAGCTACACTGAGGACCAAAGATTCATTTACAGTTACAGATCACTGAACAGATCAAGATCCTCTCATCTTAAACAAACAAACAAAACCTTTAAATATAGTAGCAAGTAAGACCCAAAGATTCTCTGAATTTCCTCAGTGTCCATTGTTACATCTCCCATCTTGTTACTGGTTTTGTAAATTGTGAGGGGGGTGGGTAACACCCAGAGAGGGAGGGCTTTTCCTTCTCAGAAGAAAGAGGGAAGGGAGAATGGGATGTGTGTCTTCTGTGAGGGGGTACTGGGAGGAGGGGAAGGGCTGATATTGGGTTGTAAAGAGAATAAATAAATACATTTAAAAAGATACAGAAGCAAAATGAAAGACTTTGAGATCAGTGAGACGCCACATGTGACAATACCTAGAACACCATTTATCTCATCTGACGAAGAGAGTGCTGCTGTTAGAGGGACTGAACAGTTCTGCAGATGATCCCAAGGACTGAGGACATGCTGCTGGTTCGGCCTAGTACAGTGGCAACTGAATTTTAGGGCTGGAAGGAAGCAATGACAAATTCTTGACCCTAACAGTGGCTCCATTTTCACCAGGAAAAATGAGATAAAGGTATTCTTCTGCCATTTTTCTGGGGGACACTGACCATATTGGCTCTGGAGAGCTTCTTAAGCAGGGTTCCAGTCTGTGATGACCCCAGTATTCTCTGGACAAAGACTTTGGTGTGGACAGTGGTGAAGGGGCCTTCTGGCATCTTCTTAACAACCCCTTTCCTTCTTCCTCCTGCTTCTGTGATGATCTCAACTGTGAAAGATGGAGGAAAAGAGGCCAAGTTTTGCTTTCTTCTTCTACAGGACTATCTAGGCTCCTGTATAATACAGGGTTTCTGCTTATCCTTTGATAGATTCCAAGGGCATTGGTTCTGCTGGGCTTCTGGGGGTGGTGGTGGTGGTGGTGGTGGTGGGAGTCTGGGTATGAATGTTTACACTAGGAGCTTCACTGCTAGACAATGAATTTCCTGAATTTTCAATCAGTATCTCTTGGCTAGAATCTTAAGGTTAGTAGTTGAATTGAATTAGTATCTTTGGAATAAATCAAAACCACTTATCATATATTATCCCTTTGGATGCTGCTGCAGGGTTTAGTTTGCTAAACCTATGTGAATTTTTGACAGCCATATTTAGGAGAAATAATTTTCTATGGTTGTCTTTTAATTCCTTTGCCTTGTTTTTATAGTGGAAAAATTCTCAGCCATGTAGCAAACTGGGAAGTGTTTTTATTCCAAGGAAATATCTCAAAGTATTTAATGGACACACATCACTTCTCTATCAATGTTAGAAGAAATTCTTCATTGAATTTATGTGATACTGGAGTTTTTGTGGATTCATGTTTATACAAATTAAATGTTAAAATCTGAAAATATAGTGACATCCACTTCTCATGCCTAACGTTAGATGTTTTTGCCTTTTTAGGCTCAGATTTCACCATTTCTAAGAATCAACTCTTTTTTAAAAGTTGACTTTCTCTTTTAAGTTTAAGTTTCTCATTTGTTGGCATCCATCTGGTCACATCTTCCAGGGCAAGTGTCCCGTGCTGAGCTCAATCCCAGATTTTTTTCTGCCTCCCATATGTCCCAACTTCTATTCTACCCTTTCCTATAGGCCATAGAATTTTTTTTTTAATTGACAGGTGATGCATCCGTACAATACACAATGTACATCCGTACATTTTTGTTTTTGTATATGAGATTCCTTTTTCTTTTAAAACATTTAAAAATAAAATATCATTTTCTCCTTCCACTGAATCCCTTTCATGTTCTCTCCCAATATTCTTAGTTTGTGATATTCATCTCGTACTATGGGATGCCTATACTGAGTGATTTTTACCAGATGTGTATGGTTTCTTGTTTCTTTTGCTGGTTTTGTTTTTGTTTTTGTTTGCTTTAAAGAGAGAGAAACAATACGAATTTGAGTAGGGAGATTGAGAGGATCTGGGAGGGACTGGGGAGGGGAAATCCTAATAAAAATATATTCATGAAATTTTCTTCAATAAAAAGATGTATCATTTATACAAATTTCTATTTTTATTCAGAACATTAAGTATTCATGTTTGAGTCAGCCAGCCTTTGAATGAAACATTACATCATGAATTCAGTTATTCAGTTATCCAGTTAGCTTGAAACAACATTCATTTTATTTCATTGTAGAAGAATAAGTCCCTTTTGAAGGAAGTGTGTGTGTGTGTGTGTGTGTGTGTGTGTGTATGTATGAATGTGTGGCTGTGTGTATTGTGTATTATTTCATTTTTTCCCTTTCAAAATATTAAAATTAGAATATACTTGTAGCATATTCTTCATTCTCTCCCTCCAACCTGTCCCGAATTCTTTAGTTTGTGGTATTGATCTTGTGCTTATAGAAAATGATATAGTGAGTGATTTTGTTTTACTAGATACAGGCCAGTAGAGATGGCTAGGCAGTTGAGTATGCTCCTGGGGAAGCTGGTAAAATATTCCCTTTATATTTCCAGCTATCGTGTAAATAAAACATGGTGATGCAGCCTGAAACATAAACTTTCTTTTTAAAATTCTCATGGAAGATTCAAAAGTTTTAGCAAATCTACAGAAAAGTAGCCATTATTAAGCATATTGTGAATGAATAACCTGAATAACAATAAGGACAAAAATTTGGTACATTCAGCAACCTACCTTCTTGCTTTGACCTCTCAAGTGCTGGGATTGTAGGCATGCGTTATGTCCAGACAGTTAGTATTACCCTTTGAACGAAGGAGACTTCTGCACTGAAGGGTGGAAAATAATTGACCACAAAGGCCCATCTACTGCTGCCGCTCAGAAGAAGCTGTCTCCATAGCGTCCCAGTCATGGTTTCGGGTTAAAGGAAAAGTGTTACTAGCAAATCACAGTTCATTAGAGATCATCTCAGTTGTTGCGGCCTAATCTGAAGTGCCTCTCCTAGGCCCCTGGCTGATGTTTGTGTGGGGAAGTTATAGAGTATGGTGATTTGGAAGACCCAGGCCACTGCGGCCACTATTGAAGAGTGTTTCCATCTCCTGTCTCAGTCTGGTCCTCTTTGTCCACTTTGCAAGGTGTGAAGACCCGATGCAGTGGTTCCCCCCTCACTCTCTCTTACCTCTTCCCACATATATTAAGCGTTTCCTGGTCTTGTCCCTTCCTATCTTTGCTCCTTGGGACTGTTCTCATTCTTCCGGTCAATAAATATTTCCTTCTTAAGTTGTTTCTGTCAGACACTCTGTCACCATGATGCAGATGTGATGCTTATAAAAGGCACTTCTAACTCAGAAATGGAGCGGTTGTGAAGGGGGAGGGCAGTCATTTAGTTATATTAATTTTGAAGTTCTAGGTCATAGGACCTCAGATACACCTACCAAGCTACACCCACAGCCCTCAAAATAATTTGTTTTAATTTAGACGAAACCATCCCTCCTTTTTCCTTTCTTTTGTATTTTCTGAAGATTTTCACAATGTATTTCCTGAACAACACTATGTGAACTTTCCCCCTATTTCCTCCAGATAATGCAATATGTTGAGCTCATATTTGTTATCAATTTAACTAATATCTCCTGTCAATTTGCCATGGATCACTAAAAACAATCTGTTTTTTATTTCTGCCAATTCATTTTCTCATAGTGCCTGATAATCTGTTTTCTCTTTAGTTTCCCATAACATTTTAGAAAATCTTTAAAGCCTCATTAAAAAGGAGAGATAACAGGTCTCTAATTTTCCTTATCCTTTAAGCTTGTTATCCTCTGGAAGAAATTAAATACAGCACAGTGTTCCACATAGACAGTTATAAATTACTTAAGCCTATCTTTACTCATGCAATTAATCTTGCTCTTATGGAAGAAACCCACTGGGAAATTCTTGAGTTGCCTTAATATTTCTAAGAAATAATATGCAGAAACAAAACTCTGAAATTTACAGCAAATATGCAAGTAAAATTTGAAAAATTCTATTTTTCTGCTAATCTTAAATTGTGAGATAACCTGGGAATTAAATGTTAATTTAGACTTAGAAGCTGAACGGGACAGGTTTGTTTTCTGTTGTAGAAAAGATATACTTTTTGCATATTTATAGAAATAATTTCATGGGAAATAAAAGAACATTTTTTTCTATTCCACTGCTTTTTGTTTGTCTGGACAATAAAGGAAAATAATATAAATATAAATCATGTAGACTTTACCAATTCCACTCTTATCCAAGCTTCTCCATTCATGATGGAGGGAGCATTATGTCTGGCAAAGCTATGGCCCGTTGAAAAATTAGCATTATTGGGAATTATCATCCATTTTCTGGTGTTTAAGTTATATTTTTAGAAGTTTAAATATTTAAATTTTCCTAATTTGATAAAATTCTTACTTTCTATTTATTATGCTTTCTTTTCTCATTCATCCCTAGCATTCCCCAGCTGACTACATGGCTTATGATTTTAAGAAACATTTTCATATTTCCTAAACTTGTTCTTTTTCTATAAGCTCCGTAGCTGTTTGACCCTGTGGTTCAGTGATTAACTATTTCTTTATATCATTCTTTCGATTTTTATTTTGATTCAACTTTGTTTGCTATATTATGGCAAAATGTATTTTGACCTGTTGTGCTTTATTCCTAGAGGAGATTGTGAATGTGTGATTTCTTTACAAATCAGTGGGTTTATTTTTTATATTGTCATATACATAAATTTTTATTTATTATATTTTCTCAGAATTTTATAGTTTTCATGTTTCATAAGATATTATTCAGGAGAATCTAGAGGTAGCTATTTTCACCTGTTAGAACTATGATTTGAGTACTGGCAAGATTGTTCAGTGACACAAAATCAGTGCAAGATGGCATACATTTGTAATCCTACCCTTTCAAAGGGAGATGGGACTGAAGTCAGAAGAATTCCTGAACTGGAGCCAGCCTGTGTGAGCAGTAAGAAGCATTGTCTTACAGCAGGACCAGTGCCCTGTGACGTCGTCCTCTGACTTCCACAGAGTGGTGTGGCATCCAGGCCCATGTTCAACACACAAGCAGGCACATAGAAACATCTTATACACACATGGCACGGTGGTTTTATTTTTTATAGTATTCTTCGTCATTTTAATACTTGTAAAGTACAAAGGGATGGTTTAAATTTCTGAGATTAGTACCTTGTGACCTCTCTACATTTTTCTTTTATTAAAAATATTTTTTCATAAAATATATCCTGATAAGTTTCCTTCCCTCTGGGAGGCATGGCAGAGGCTTTCTCTCCCTGCCTGCACTCACTTTTCCCACTGCTGGGGCCTTCCCACCCAGCCTAAGTAGAGATTCCAGTGGAGAACCTCTGGCAGCCAGGCCCACCAGCAATGGAGGAATGTTCCAGTTTTTCCACATTCTCACCAGCATCTGCTGCCACTACCTAAAATTTTGATCTTAGCCTTTCTGAATCATTTAAGGTGGAATCTCAGGGTTGTTCTGATTTGTCTCAACTGAGGAATCTTTGTTTAGCTCTGCATTCCATATTTTAATAGGATTATTTGGTTCTCTGGTCTAACTTCTTGAATTCTTTGTGTATATTGGATACTGTATATTGGATACTAGGCCTGGATTGGATATAGGGTTGGACTAAGGATGTTGAACATTTCTTTAAGTGTTTATCAGCCATTTCAATTAAATTTTGAGAATCTCTGTTCAGATCTGTACTCCATTTTAATCAGGTTATTTATTTTCTTTATATTTAGCTTCTTATTTCTTTATATATTTTGGATATCAGCTCTGTGTTGGATATGTAGTTGGTAAAAATCTTTCTCCATGCTCTGGGATGCTACTTTTTCTGAATAACAGTGTCCTTTGTTGTGCTTTAAGCTTAAAGTTTCATGAGGTCCCATTTACTAATTGTTCATCTCATTGCCTATGTTTTTGCTCTTCAGAAAGTCCATCCTCTTCTAATGAGCTTAAGACTATTCCTCGTGTTCTCTTTTGTCAGTCTCAGTGTATCTTGTTTTATGTTGAGGTCTTTTCTTACATTTGGAGTTGAGTTTTGTACAGGGTGGTATGTATAGATCAATTTGGATTGTTTTACATGTAGCCAACCTATGTTTTCTTTCCACTGTGTATTTCTGGCTTGTTTATATATATAAAAAAATCATGTATCTACTAGTGTAAAGGGTGTTGTTTCCCTGATTTCTCTATCAATCCATTTGCCATTTAGAGGCTAATGATTATCATGAAGTTTGTAGATTTACATCTGCATCTTCAGTTTGACTACATTGATCAAGGTGTCTATTTTATGCCAATACTATGTTTTTATTATTATATATTTTTAACACAACTTGAAATTGGGGATAGTGATACATTCCATGGTTCTTTTAATTTTTTTCAGGAATATTTTTATTGATATTTTATTGTTCATTTTTTTGTGTTATGTATATTTGTGTTTCTAAAAATTATCCTTTGAAGATCTATGAAGAATTGTGTTAGAATTTTGATGGGAATTGCCTTGAATGTGTAGATTGCTTTCGTAGGCCGTCCATTTTTACTATATTAATTCTCCCGATCCATGAACAAGGGAGATATTTCCATCTTCTGGTATTTTCTTCAGTCTTTTGCTTCACTCTCCTAACATTTTTTTCATACAGGTCTTTCATTTAGTTGATTAGAGTTACCCCAAGGTATTTTATATTATCTGAAGGTAGTATAAAGTGTGTTGTTTCCCTTAGTTCTCTCCTAATTCATTTGCCATTTGAGGACTACTGATTATAATGAGTTAATGTTGTGTCCTGCCACTTTCCTGAAAGTATTTATCATCTATAGGAGTTCTCCAGTGGCAATTTTAGGATCACTTACGTGTAGTATCATATCATTGACAAATAAAGGTGCTTTGACTTCTTCCTTTCCAATTTGTTTTCTATTGATCTCCTTCATCTGTCTTTTGCTGACTTCAAGTACTCTACTGAATAGATATGGAGAGAATGGACAGCGTTTTCTTATTCCGGATTTTAGTTGAATTGGCTTATGTTTCTTTCTATTAAAGGTCATTTTAGATATAAGCTTGCTATATAAAGTTCTTTTATTATATTGAGGAATGTCCATTGTATCCCTAATATCTACAGGATTTTTACCATGGATGTGGTATTAGATTAGTGAAATGTATTTTCTGCATCTAATTTGATGATCATGATGATTTTATCTTTGATTTTTTTAATATGATGGACTACATTTATCTATTTAAATATGCAGAACAATCCCTGTACCTCTGGGATGAAACCTATTCCATCATGCTGGCTGACCTTTCTTATATGTTCTTGGATTCACTTTGCAAGTATTTTATTGAGTTTTTGTTGTTGTTGTTGTTGTTGTTGTTGTTGTTGTTTTTGTTTTTGGTTTGTTTTTGGTTTTTTGTTTTTTTATAATAAGTGAAATTGCTTTGTAATTCTCTCTATTTTCTCAGCCTTCATGTGGTTTGGGTGTCAGGATAGCTGTGGCTGTATGAAGTGAACAGGATAATGCTCTTTCTGTTTCTATTTTATGGAATAATTTGGAGAATATTGGAGTTAACTCTGCTTTGAAACTCTGGGAGAATACTGGCCTAAAACAGCCTGGCTCTGAAATTTTTGGTTGGGAGATTTTTAATTATAGAATCTATTTCACTAGAGGTTATTATTGTTGTTGTTTTTTAAATCTGATATTGACTTAACTTTGGTAAGTGGCAATAACTGAAAAACATTATCCATTTCTTTTAGATTTCCCATTGGAGTTGCATACAGATTTTTAAAGCATGTCCTTACCATTCTGTATTTCTTCAGTGTCTGTTGTTATAGCCACCTTTTATCTCTTATTTTGGCAATTTGTATCTTCTTTCTCTGCCTTTTAATTAATTTTGACAAGTGTCAATTTTTTTTTTTTTTTTTTTTTTTTTNATGATGTTTTGCAGTGAACCCCAACAATAATTATTGCTACTTTTTTTTGTTTGTTTGTTTGTTTTTGTTTTTCGAGATAGAGTTTCTCTGTGTAGCCCTGGCTACCCTGGAACTCACTCTGTAGACCAGGCTGGCCTCAAACTCAGAAATCCACCTGCCTCTGCCTCCCAAGTGCTGGGATTAAAGGCATGTGCCACCATGCCCGGCGACAAGTGTCAATCTTAATTTGACTTCCTCAAAGCACCAACTCCTCATTTCATTGATTCTTTGTATTTTTGTTTGTTTGTTTGCTTTTATTGGTGGTTTGATGATTTCTTTTCATCTACTCATTCTGAGTGATTTCTTTTTATTCTAGAACCTTCAATTGTACTGTTAAGTTATTTGTATATGATATATCTAATTTTCTCATGGAGACACTTGGTGCTATAAACTTTCTTAGAATTTTTGTCATTGTGTCCCAAAAGTTTGGATATGCTGCATATTGTTTTAACTGAATTCTAGAATACCTGCTAATAAGAAGCAGGCAGCTATACAAACCAGGATTTTAACCCAGAATTCCTGTGGAGCTCATGAACAAAGAGCAAGCATTTTCTTTAGACTTTAATATACCATCTATTTGTTATGCTCTCTACCTGAAGCCACAGACTTCTATTTATTAATTCTTTTTATTATATCTATCTGTTATGCTCTCTACCTGGAGCCACACACATCTATTTACTAATACCTCTCATAATATTTACCTGTTTGCTTTTTGTTTGGATGACCTGTTGATTGGTGAGAGTGGAGTACTGAATGCTCCCAGTCTCAGTATATGATAGTCAGTGTGTGATTTAGCCTATAATGCTGTTTCTTTTATGAATTTGGGGTGCCTTTTGGTTGGTACATAGATGTTAAGAATCACAATGTCCGGAGGCTGGAGAGATGGCTCAGCAGTTAAGAGCACTGACTGTTCTTCCAAAGGTCCTGAGTTCAAATCCCAGCAACCACATGGTAGCTCACAACCATCCTTAACAAAATCGGACTCCTACTAGAGTGTCTGAAGACAGCTACAGTGTACTTACATATAATAAATAAATAAATAAATCTTAAGAATCACAATGTCCTCTTGATGTATTTTTTTGATGCATATGTAGTTTCCTTTCCTATCTCTTCTTATTTGTTTTGGTTTGAAGTCTATTTTGTCAGATATTAAATTGGCTACACTTGCTTGCTTTATGTCTATCCTTGGTTTTAATGTGTGGTTCTTGGATGTAGAAAGATAAATTCTGTTTTTACACCCATTGTCTATGAGTCTGTATCTTTGTTATTTGAGAATTCAGAATATTGATGTTGAAATTTATCAATGAGCAGTGTTTGTTGGTTCCTACTATTTATGTTATTGTTGTTATAATGGTGGTGGCATTTATTTAGCATTTTGATTACTAAGTACTGAGGAGAATTTCTTTTCTGATTCTATTTTGTGTTCTGTATGCTTCTGTACCTTGATAGGCATCTCCTCCTTTAGTTTAGAAAAGCTTTCTTCTATGATTTTGCTGCAAATATTTTCTGTGCCTTTGGCCTGTGCTTCTTCTTTTTTTTTCCTCTATTCTCATTATTTTTTGATTTGTTATTTTCGTAGTGTCCCAGATTTCTTGGATTATTCTTCCCAAGGAATTTTTTAGATTTAACATTTTCTTTTACCAAGATGCCCATTGTTTTTTGCCATGTCTTTGATGTCTGAGATTATATTTTCTATCACTTCTTTTATAGTCTGTTGGTTAAGGTTTGCTTCAAATGTTCCTGTTTGAGTTCCTAAATTTTTGTTTTCAGATTTCTATCAGTGTCTTAGGGTTTTACTGCTGTAAACAGACACCATGACCAAGGCAAGTCTTATAATAAAACAACATATAATTGGGGCTGGCTTACAGGTTCAGAGGTTCAGAGGTTCAGTCCATTATTATCAGCATCCAGGCAAGCATGGCACAGGCAGAGCTGAGAGTTCTACGTCTTCCTCTAAAGGCTGCTAGTAGAAGACTGACTTCCAGGCAAGTAGGGTGAGGATCTTAAGCCCACACCCACAGTGACACACCTACTTCAACCAGGTCACACCTATTCCAACAAGGTCACACCTCAAAATGGTGCCACTCCCTGGTCCAAGAATATACAAACCACCACACTCAGTTTTGGTTTTAGTCATTGATTTGGTTTCCACTTTTAGGTCTTAAAATGTTTAATTTGTTTCCTTTCTCTGTTTGTGTTTTCATAGATTTCCTTATAGATTTATTCATTTCCTCTTTCAGGACCTCTGACATACTCATAAGGCTGTTTTAAGGTCTTTTTATTTTGCTTCAGCTATGTTGGAATCCTGACCCTGTGGTAGGGCTCTTTTGCTCTAGTAGAAACATTGTTCTATTACTGATTGTGTTTTTATGGGTTTATGGTGACATCTAGGCACATTGATTTGGCCTTATCTTTTTGGGGTGGGTGTTTTGTTCACTAGTTTCTGCTTTCTCCTCTAGTTCTTATATGATAGCCATGTGTTTCCTGTTAGGAAATTTTTTTGAGATGGTACTATGTGTAGATTACTGGAGTTTCTAGGTAAAGTGTATTCCTAGGTATTGGGAACTCACATTTAGCATTTGGGCTGGGGTGGGGGTTAAATGGGTCCACAGGAGGTAGGAAAGCAAGGTTTTGCAGTTCTAGGATCTGTCTAGTCACATGGGAATGGGGACAGAGTGTGTGGAGAGGCCACAGCAGGTAGTCTACTACATAGTTGTGGATGAGCCTGTGGGGTTAGATATGGAGGAGAGGAGGGACAATGAAGATCTAAAGCTCACCTACCTGCTTTTGCAGTACTAAATGCTTCTCTGGCAGGCTTTCCTGGAGGGCCCAGGAGATACTTTCTCTTTTGGGGCCTGTGAGTAGGGAGCAAAGGTGGAGAGAAAGATTTGCTGATCAGTTGGAGGTGTGGACAGAGAAGAGACCTCAGTAGGTGGTCTGCCTCAGGGTTAGGGGTGAGGCTTGGGCTCAGATTTAGAAGAGGAAAGGAAAGGTGAAGCTTGGTACTTATTCTGTCTGCTTCCCTGGCTGGAGAGTCTCCTGTTTTCATTGGGAGCAGAGAATGTAGGGGATGCAAATAACTTGTATCAGAGAAATCTAAACCATAAAGAGGCTGTTGGGAGAAGCAGGGAAGTTAAAGGTACTGCTTATGTAACGGTCCGTGATTGGCTGAAGAATGATGATACCCCAGAATCAAACAGTATGTAAACACAAAGTATTTTATTCTGCAGAAATTCATCATGCTTAGGTCCATTTCCAAGATAGAGAAACATCCAAGTGAACTTGCTGGCCTGACTTAAAGCACAGTAGGGAATTTCTGGGTAGGTGACCACTGTGTTAATCTGTTGGGTCCTTCTCTTCTGACATTTCACTACTGGTGTGTGGGGGATGGTAAGTTTCTGGAGAGATCTGGAAACTGTCACTGAGGAAGTAGCTGAGGAATTCTGGAAACTGCTGTTCACTGATTGGTCTTGCCTCAGGCCAGGTGGCTCAGCAGCATCCGAGGCCTGGATTTGCCTGGAATTGCTTAGTTCTTGGAAACAGAGATTTAGGCTTAGTCTAAATTGCAAATTTGAAGACTGCCATGGAATCAGCTTAGCCTGCCAGAGCAGGTGGGGGGAACAAGCTACTGAAGCTAGAGTGGGGATTTTGCTGTGTAGGAGCAGACAATTATTTGAACACTCAGCTGAGGAGAACCCCAAGCAAAGAGTTTTAGTTTTAGAAAAGGTCTGTGAATTCAAGCTAGCTTATCATTTACCATGTAGCCCAGGCTGGACTCAACCTTATGGTCATTTTACCTTAGCCTCTGATTGCCTGAATTCAAGCAAATCTGGGAATACAGTGTGCTTCTTTTTCTTGCTTACAAAAGACCAAGAACCATGTTTGAGAAAGCCATAACTGTAGAACCAGGACAAGTGACTTGGGAAATGTTTAGTCTATCTATAGCCTGTTACAAATTTAAAAGAGATTCACTCTTTGGAAGAATGTTCTAGAGGGAAAACTAAAAGAGTGGCTGGGNAACCTTTTCAAAAGACCTTGGGAAAAAATTTTTTTTTAAAATGAGAAAGTGCTCAGTGAAGAGAATAAATTTGTGGTTTACAGGTCTCTTTCCTCATCTGAGCAGAAGCAAGATAAGGAAAAGGATTATCCAGGAGACATTGTAGAGTGAACTCTAAAGTAATAGAATGAGTTCCCATGGTGCTTAATGGAAAAAAAAAATGAGAATTTCATACAAAACACTGCCAACCTAGACACAAATGCTCATGGAGCCTATGAAATAAAACAGCAGCGACTGGATATCTGGAGTCTCCAGAAAGAAGCAGATTTATACCTTTCATTTTAAAATGAAAGGCTTAGAAGATAAAACTGAAAGCCATAGGGTTGTTCCCCAGCCCTGCATTTGAAATGTCTTGGTCACAGTACACTAATTCCCCCTTCTTCCCATGTTTTCTGTGATTGAGTCAGAATATTTGTCATTCTTTCTTTTCCCTATCACACTATTGTACTTTAGGAATGGGTAACTTATTCTTGAATTGCATGAGCCCTAAGGTAAAAAAAAACCAAACAAACCTGTGCTTCAGGATGGACTTCTTTCTTAAGCAAATTTACATATCAAATCTAACTCTTCTTCTATTTAGGCCAGAATTATATTGATTCTCTAAATCATCCTTCAAAATTATTGGCTGAGGTATAGATTTTCATAAAGATTATATAACATTATGACAGACAGATATAGGCTTGTAACACAGAGAGAAAAATGCTTTTATTTATGCTGTCTTCAACTAAAGATATTACCTATAATAATCTACCAATGATTCAGTGCTCATAGTTTTGAAAATTTTGTTGTGTAGTTGCCATTGCTGTTGTTTGAACTTTTAAAGACAGAGTCTTCTTCTATAAGCCAAGCTGACCTTGAACTTACTAGGTGCCCTGGAGACTGGCCTTGAACCCATAATGGTTCTCTTGCCTCAGTCCCTTGAGTACTGACTTGCAGGCAGGCTCCTCATGATCACTTGGTTAGTAAATTCTTCTACAAACTGATTGAAATGTATTCAACAAAGTTTAGAAGTAATTCAACATTACCTTTACTGTAATTATTAAGCAGATTCAAGTTACAGACATTTAGTAACATTCAGTTCAATAAATCCAGAATAAAATAGAAAGCTAGAGGATGGCTTGTTTCTGAAGAGTAGGGTATAGTACTGAAAAATAAACTTAAAAAAATTAGCCACACAAACACCACATAGACACACACACAGACACACACACGCACACACACACACTTTTTGCTTGACAGGCTGATATAACTGTTGAGGATAGCCATATCTTTTTTTATGCTGCCATATACTATGATAGTAAAATAGTATAGGAAAATAAAATTGAAAACATTGAACTATGTGCAACTTCAACTTTTCTTCAAAATATGCCTTTTATAATTGATAATGGTAGTGGTGACTAAAGATTGGTTAAAATTTTGTATTCAGCTAGAGAAAGTTACTATCTTGGATTTTAAAATTAGAATTAATAGAAATATCATTTTTCCTTTCTGAACCTAGAAAGAATCAGAAGCACACAAAACACACACATACATGCACACACATATACACACATACACCACACACCACACTAACACCCCCCCACAACACACCAGCTTTTAGAAGTAACAAGTTGTCCTAAGTAATCCTGAAAATCTTATGAGCATTATTAAGCAAAATTATTTTATTTGGTGCATTACTGATTACTGATCTATTCTAATATATATTATATATAATGCATATATTACTGATTTATCCATATATATATATATATATATATATATATATAATGACTGCATAAAAGAGGAAAATACTTTTATCATTCTATATCCAGTAAATAAGTTTAATTATTTACTGAGTAAAAAATAAGAAAAATTTCCATAAAATTAAAGTCAGTTATGGTATTTTCTCTTAAATTCTATATTTTATTTCACTGAAGAAGTGTGTCTTTTGACTTAAATGTAATTTTTTTTCAATCAAATAGCTCCGAATTCCCTCATTTTCTGTGTTTTAGTGGAATTTGGATCAACCTATAAAGATATATAGTTCAGAACTTAAGTGCATGCATGAATGTGCATGCTGCATTCACACACACACACACACACACACACACACACACACACATTCACTCACGCACACACAGCTTTAGGTAGTAATATGTGCTATATTTCAACTTTTTACTTAATTTCTATCTTAATTATCATTCTTTATTTTTAAGAAATGGGCAGTTTTACTCTTGTTTAATAAAGAATTGTCAGCATGTATTTTTAATGAGATCCGAGTCCTTTTCTTGTTAGATTCAAGGCCATTGTGTTTAATATTTTCTTCCCTTGGTGATCATTAATACCGTACATTTCAGATTGAAAATTCAAGTTTAAGAACATTTAATTCTTTGAAGCAGAGGGTTGCTTTTCTTTCACTTTCCCTTGTCTAGGGCCTGTATCATCTTTTCCCATTGATAAACTAATGTCATCTTCATCTTCAAATTTACTAGTGAACATTAAAATATATTAGATGAAAGTGTTATGGCAAGCATCTACAACATTAATTTATTTTAAGCAAGTGCAGCATCAAGTGCTTTGACCTCACAGTACTGCAGTAGGAAGTGTATGGTGTATAGAAGAGTTCACAGGCTATGAGTCCCAAGTTCACATCACACCACAGCATCAAGGAAAATCCTCCAGGACCAACTATGGCCACGCCTGTGAATTAGCAACTTAATGTGTGCGTAATATTAGAAGAAATAGAAGAAATCTTCTTACCCAATTGCCATTGTCTTTAAGCTGTGATCTTAGGGTCATAATTTGGTATATATGATTTGTACTGTAAATTTTCTCACAGAAAGGGTTCACCAATGCTTAGATTTTAATGTAGGCTTTTTGTTTGCTTAAAACTGAAGCATTTCCCTTTATGAAAAAAAGCTTTATTACGTATAAGAATAATCTTATCAATATTACTTCATATTATTATTTTTTTAATAGTAGTATTTATTGGGTCGGGTTCTCTGTATTTCCACACTGATTTTGAACCTGCTCTGTAGCTTATGCTGACTGACTTCAAGCCTGTGCTAATGCCCCTGCCTTTGCACCACTCCTGAGATTATAAAAGAGAGCCACCACACCTGGATTTGGACACAAATTGAAGGAATTAGAATGAAGTAATTGCAGAAGAGCTAACAATTTGTGTGCAATTTGGTCCCTTTCTATTAGGCAGCAGATACTATTCAGAATCATTCCCATTAGCATTCTGTCTAAGCTCCACCCCACAGTTACCTGGCAACAGCCAGTTAGGCCTGACCCACTATAAGCCCTCTCCTCGCCCTCTTGCTGTTCCCTTCTTGCTCCTGCTATGTCTTGCCACTTCCCCATGTGCTCATGGCCAGCTTCTACTCTCTCTCTCTCTATGCCATTCTCTGCCTCTACAACCCTCTTGACTCCCCTCCCTGTGCCCTGAATAAACTATTCTATACTATACTGTCCTGTGGCCGGTCCCTCAGGGGGAAGGGATGCCTCAACATGGGACCGCTGAGACACCCCCTTACCCCACACCCCACCACAACCCCATAGAACATATCTCCCCTCTCTTTTACCTTTTTATAAACACATCAATTCCTTCTCTCTCTCTCTCTCTCCTTCCCTCCCTCCCTCCCTCCCTCCCCCCCCTCCCTCC
>NC_034609.1:552363-556914 GCF_900095145.1 Mus pahari
TCTCTCTCTCTCTCTCTCTCTCTCTCTCTCTCTCTCTCTCTCTCTCTTTCTCGTTTCAAGGAGCAACTGCAGTTCATTCTGCCTCCTTCTCTGTGCATCGTGAATCAATCACTTCAGGGGTTGTGATAGCCAGTTTTCTGTGTTATCACTTTCCTTGCTTGGCCCCCTTCATACTTGGAAATGTATCTAATGCATGAGAGCTCCTCGCTCAACTTCTTGAAGAACTCTGACCTTAGCATGGCTGAAGTAAATAGAGTTTCTCCGTCTGCTTTCTAGGGGTCTGCTCTTGTATTTTATTTTTGTTGTTGTTGTTGTTTATTTGTTTGTTTTCTTGCTTGCTTGTCTTCTGTTGGTAGATGAAAAAGAGAAATAGAGAATCATTTGACTATTGTGTATGAATATAAATCTGCACACAGGAGGGTATATTAAGTTTTAAACTTGGTTTTGTTAGGAGGGCAAAGTTCTGAACTTTATATTTTGAAAAAAGAAGTGTAACTGTCACAGTAGTTCGCTTGTAAGAATCTGGTAAGCCTTAGCTTAACAGGGACTCCCGGAGTGGCTGGGAATTGATACAAAAAGCAAGAGGAATTTATTGTTCCATCGTGTTGGGGTTGCCCTGCACATGGAGAGAGAACGACCACACGCAACCAGTCCATCGAGCCTTTATACAGTTCTCCAGTCAGCCATGAGGCACAATGTGATTGGCAGAACAATGTGACTTTTAAACTGATTGGTCTGTAGGGAATGAGGTGGGTGGCCAATGGTCAAGGAATGTGTCTATGAGCTCCGTGGTCGCTCCTCCTCCCTATAGTCAGGAATATAATTAGCCCCTCCCTTCCGGAAGGAAGGGGTGCCTATGTTCTTCATGAACTTTCACTTCCAGGAGGGAGAGGGGGGTCTAGTGAAATTTTCTAAAGTTTCTGAGCTGACCTCTCCATGCTCACAGTAACAAGATGAAACAACATTCTAAATCTCCTGGTGCACGCTGATGACCCAATACTCTGGAGATGGAGACAATTAGATGACTGGGGCCTCTAGGCACTGGACTACTTAATGATCTTCAGATCACTAAGTCATTGTCACACAAAACAGGTTGACAACTCTCAATTAACAACTCCTAAGATTGACTTCTAGCCTGTACACACACACACACACACACACACACACACACACACACAAAATAGGTTGACAACTCTCAATTAACAACTCCTAAAATTGACTTCTAGCCTGTACACACACACACACACACACACACACACACACATACACACACACACACTCACTTGCTCATTCCCATGCATACTTTTATACACACAAATACACATACATACACAAGAAGTCAAAAATAATTATAAAAATATACAGTGACATTTAAATGCTAACTCAGTTTTCATTATTATTGGAAAAACATTAAATGATATCTATGAACATATACATTTAGTATTTAACAGATAGAAATGGTGCTATAAATGTTACATAATTTAATCCAGTATTTTTAGGAGGATAATGTCATCACTTGGGGATAAACTGCTTAATTTTAAAGACTTTTGAGTTAAGGTTTAGTCAGGAGACAAAAATTACCCAGGAATTGGATTAATCATAGAGTATGTATCATCTTTAGGGACTAATAACTCTAAAGAGTTGAGTAGAGCAGATATAATGAGAGAGAGAGGACGCCAAGCAAGGAACGAACAATAGAGAACATTCCTCACCTAACCTGACGTGTCCTTAGAGATCAGTGAGCTCCAGCTCAGGGAATGGTGAACACCTCTGAGATGCCATGCCTCTGGTTCCCATGTGAAGTCATTTCTAGAAGAGCTTGTCTGCAGGCATCTATCACTGTGTGAAACCGCAGGGCAGGGGTGTTAGAGGAGAAACTGAGGAAGCTGTCCTGCTTGTCTGATGTCTTTACTCAGGCACCTGTTAAGAGACACCCCAGAACCAGAGCTCTGCTTTCCTTAGAGTCCTCCGTTGACCTCTGAGGTAAACGCTAAAATTCATGCCCTGTGAAGGCTCTTGCCACGAAGGCTGTCAATGGAGCTCTGAGGTGGTAGACCGATACCTCGCTCCCTGCTTAGCAACAAATCTGTATTCTTAATCTTGTGGAACTAACATGGGTTTATTTGCCTCCCCCAAAGAAATTTTTAATAAAAAAAGAAAAATAAGAGGAAAGGAAAGCATCAAATGTAAGAAGGCATTCCATGAAGCTTTCCCTCAATATTTTTAGTTAATAACAACTTAATGCTTTGCCAGAATAAATATTCACTGTCTTCAACATTAAAAAAATCTAATTATGTCATTTCCCCCTCCTCTCTCCTAACCCTCCTATGTCTGATTTACCCTCCTCCATCTTCAAAGCCTCCGGTCTTTAACCATTGTTACATATATGTAACAATGAAGAGCTATCAAGTCAGCACATCAGTACACCTTGTTGCCTACCTGGTTATGATTCTGGGGCTTCTTAGCATTTATTCTATGCTCTGCATAGTACTTACCTGGCAATAGCCAGGAAGGCTTGACTTGCTATGAAAGGGGTTGTTTGGCCCCTCCTTGCTCTCTTATTCTCTCTCTGTCCCTTTTTTGTCTTTGACTCTGTTCTCTTCCTGAGGGCTTGGGATGCCTCAGCATGGGCCAACTGAGGCACCCCCCCCCATCATAATGCACTGTACAAAGCATGCCCTGACTCCTTTTTATAAAACACAACAGGGCTGATCATCCAGTATTGTATAAGCATTCAGGGAGTTCATCACCCCAACACTGCCAGACTCTGATTATACTTCTATGACCTATAGCTCTTCATCAAGGAGTAGAGACTTGTGAAACTTTTCCTGTCTATATTGGGATATCAACTGCTACAGGACTTATTATGGTCTCCTTCAGAGGGCAACCTGATAAGATTTTATGGGTGCACCTGGATAGGAAGAAGGCACAATTTCATAGCATACTTTCTGCTCCTCTGGTTTTTGGAGTTTTTCGGCCTCCTTGTTCTCTGAGCCTTGAGTATGAGTTGTGTTGTAGATTTATCTATCAGGGCCAGGTATTTCATAGTTGTCATCTCCTTTTTCATTAACTGGAGCTTTCTGTAATGATCACCTGTGCAAAAAGAAACTTCTTTGATGAGGGACTTTTTGTTTTAATTAGATATTTTCTTCATTTACATTTCAAATGCTATCCCCAATACCCCTTATACACTCCCATCTGCCCTGCTACCCAACCAAACAACTGGAGCTTCCTGGCCCTGGAATTCCCCTGTACTAGGGCATATGATCTTCGCAAGACCAAGAGCCTCTTCTCCTATTGATGGCTGACTAGGCCATCCTCTGCTACATATGCGACTAGAGACACAGTTCTGGGGGTGTTGGTAATGGTTAGTTCATTTTGTTGATCCTCCTATAGGGTTTCAGATCCCTTTAGCTTCTTGGGTACTTTCTCTAGCTCCTTCATTAGGAGCCTCGTGTTCCATCCAATAGATGACTGTGAGCATCCACTTCTGTATTTGCCAGACACTGGCATAGCCTCACAGGAGACAGGTATATCAGGGTTCCGTCAACAAAATCTTGCTGGCATATGCAATCATGTCTTGCTTTGGTAGCTGATTATGGGATGGATCCCGAGGAGCGGCAGCCTCTGGGTGGTCCTTTCTTTTCTCTCAGTGCCTAACTTTCTCTCTGTAACTCCTTCCATGAGTATTTTGTTCCCCATTCTAAGTCGGAACGAAGTATCCTCACTTTAGTCTTCCTTCTTCTTGAGTTTCATATGTTTTGCAAATTGTATCTTGAGTATTCTAAGATTCTGGGCTAATATCTGCTTATCATGTGTGTTCTTTTGTGATTGGGTTACATCACTCAGGATGATATCCTCCAGATCCATCCATTTGCCTAAGAATTTTATAAATTCATTGTTTTTAATAGCTGAGCAGTACTCCATTGTGTAAATGTACCACATTTTCTGTATCCATTCCCCTGTTGAGGAACACCTGGGTTCTTTCCAGCTACTGGCTATTATAAGTAAGGCTGCTATGAACATAGTAGAGCATGTGTCCTTATTACTAATTGGAATGTCTTCTGGATATATGCCCAGGAGAGGTATTGCTGGATTTTCCGGTAGTACTATGTCAAATTTTCCGAAGAACCACCATACTGATTTCCAGAGAGGTTGCACATGCTTGCAATCCCACCAACAATGGAGGAGTGTTCCTCTTTCTCCACATCCTTGCCAGCATGTGCTGTCATCTGAATTTTTGATGTTAGCCATTCTGACTGGTGTGAGGTGGAATCACAGGGTTGTTTTGACTTGCATTTCCCTGATGATTAAGGATGTTAAACATTTTTTCAGGTGCTTCTCAGCCATTCGGTATTCTTCAGTTGAGAATTCTTTTTTTAGCTCCATACGCAATTTTTTTTTATTAGATATTTTCTTTATTTACATTTCAAATGCTATCCCGAAAGTTACCTATTCCCTCCCCCCGCGCCTGCTCCCCTACCCACCCACTCCCACTNCTTGGCCCTGGCATTCCCCTGTGCTGTGTCATATAAAGTTTGCAAGACCAAG
>NC_034609.1:558436-560978 GCF_900095145.1 Mus pahari
ATTTTATATTATTTGTGACTATTGTGAAGGGTGTTGTTTCCCTAATTTCTTTCTTAGCCTGTTTATCCTTTGTGTACAGGAAGGCCACTGATTTCTTTGAGTTAATTTTATATCCAGCTTCTGCACTGAAGCTGTTTATCAGGTTTAGTAGTTCCCTGGTGGAATTTTTAGGGTCACTTATATATAATATCATATCATCTGCAAACAGTATCATTTTGAGTTCTTCCTTTCCAATTTGTATCCCCTTGACCTCCTTTTGTTGTCTAATTGCTCTGGCTAGGACTTCAAGTACTATATTGAATAGATAGGGAGAAAGTGGGCAGCCTTGTCAAGTCCCAGATTTTAGTGGGATTGCTTCAAGTTTCTCTCCATTTAGTTTGATGTTGGCTACTGGTTTGCTGTATATTGCTTTGATTATGTTTAGGTATGGGCCTTGAATTCCTTATCTTTCCATGGCTTTTATCATGAATGGGTGTTGGATTTTGTCAAATGCTTTCTCAGCATCTAACAGGATGATCATGTGGTTTTTGTCTTTGAGTTTGTTTATATAGTGGATTACATAGATGGACTTCCATATATTAAATCATCTCTGCATCCCTGGAATGAAGCCTATTGGATCATGATGGATGATCATTTTGATGTGTTCTTGGATTCAGTTAGCGAGAATTTTGTTGAGTATTTTTGCATCGATATTCATAAGGGAAATTGGTCTGAATTTCTTTTTCTTTTTTTGGGTTTTTATGTGGTTTATGTATCAGAGTAATTGTGGCTTCATAGAATGAATTGAGTAGAGTACCTTCTGTTTCTGTTTTGTGGAATAGTTTGAGAAGAATTAGAATTAGGTCTTCTTTGAAAGTGCGATAGAAGTCGGCACTAAACCCATCTGTCCTGGGCTTTTTTTTTTGGTTGGGAGACTATTAATGACTACTTCTATTTCTTTAGGGGATATGGGACTATTTAGATCATTAATCTGATCCTGATTTAATTTTGGTACCTGGTATCTGTCTAGAAATTTGTCCATTTCATCCAGGTTTTCTAGTTTTGTTGAATATAGCCTTTTGTAGTAGGATCTGATTATGTTTTGGATTTCCTTGTATTCTGTTGTTATATCTCCTTTTCCATTTCTGATTTTGTTAATTAGGATACTGTCCCTGTGTGATGAGGGACATTTTATCTGTGGGTGTACAGATAAGTATTTAGCACTTAGGCAGGAATTATATTGCTTTAGAAAACTGGGCATAGTTGGTCATCCTCTCTGATCCATGAAGTGGCTAGCTCTGTGCAGTTGTCTAGGGTTACAGTACCAAGCATACTTTCACTCTTGTTAGATGGGTCTTGAGCCCAATATCGAGCTGTTGCCTACTACCAACATATAAGTACCGCTATTGAACCTTTAGGGACATCTGATGACTCTTGTATTTCATAAGCATCAGAGATGAGTAGAACTACCAATTCCTCCCCTAACAGCTTAAGGGACATCTTTTGGTACTATGAAAGCTAGTTCTTAGGGAAAAAGCTTCAGGTCAGTTATAGCTCAAACTCTCTGAATTCTATATCTAAATTGCATGGTGTCTTTTGTAACAGGAACTTCCATTCAAGTTTTCAGAGGCAACTGATTGCAATATCAATTAGACAATATTGTTTGCAGAGTTTCTTGGAGTTTTCTTTCTTTTCTTTTCTTTTTTTTTTTTTTTTGCCTAGTACTGGGATTTTTGTTACATAATCTATGGCTTTTGGAGGCAAGTATTTTCACTCCAGGTGTGTAATTTCATTTTTAGCTATATATACACTCGTATTCTTTTTTTTTAATTAATTAATTTATTTATTTATTTTTGAGACAGGGTTTCTCTGTGTAGCCCTTGCTGACATGGAACTCACTCTGTAGACCAGACTGGCCTCAAACTCAGAAATCTACCTGCCTCTGCCTCCCAAGTGCTGGGATTAAAGGTGAGCACCACCATGCCCGGCTTATACTCATATTCTTATACATATTACATGCCATTTTTAGAAAAATATAAAATAAAGGGTTCCTAATTTTTTCAATCATCTTTTTAAAAATTCCCTTCTTTCTCCCTTTTCTCTCCTATATTATCCTTCATCACCCTTCCCAAATTAAAGCTCTAGCCTGTTTTAGTTTCTCAGAAGTCATTGAGTTTTAGGACTCTGACTTATTAACCAAAACCTGAAATTACAAATGAAAAGAAAAACCCAAGGTCATAAATAGAGACTTTTTCTGTGTAATGCACATATTTTTTTGATTTCCATTTCTTGATGTACTTCTGAATGCATGTGTACTTGACAAGGGCTCCTTCGCCATACATATGATATTTGTACCAATTGAGATATGCACACCTTCAGTAATGTCTGAGAGCTTGTTTCTTCATGTGTATGGAAATAGATGAGCTATATGCACTCACTGATAAGCGGATATTAGCCCAGAAACTTCAAATACCCAAGATACATTTTGCAAAACACAGGAAAACCAAGAAGGATGACCATCGTGTGGATACTTCATTCCTCCTTAGAATAAGGAACAAAATAC
>NC_034609.1:561328-568017 GCF_900095145.1 Mus pahari
GGGATATAGGGAACTTTCGGGATAGCATTTGAAATGTAAATAAAGAAAATAATAATAAATTAATTAATAAGAAAACTTATGTGATACTACCTTAAAGACCTTTGAGACAATTCTTTGTCTACTTCAAGTGTTTGAAGGAAAAGAATCTTGGTATATAATCTTGGTATATAATCTTGGTATATAATCTGTTTTTTGTTTTTCTGTATTTTTTCTGTTAAAGGTTAGGCTAGGGATGCTAATTCTTTCTTTATTACCAGTTTTTAAAACTTTATATTGATTCGACATTTTGCCAGAATAATCTAGTTTTACTGCATAATGGCAATTAAAATCTTCTTTTATGTTATAGAATTTATAGTGTAATGCTGTATATTGTGTATTTTAATTTTTGTGTAACTTTGGCAATCAATGCTCTAATATGATGGGATCTGAGCACAATATTGCCAAATCTCTATAAATTTTTATCAGGACTATATGAATAATATGATTTTTGTTAAAGTAATTCAGATTCAGGTCAATCCATGTTTTGATTATAATGCTCAACACTAAAAATTTTAAGTAGTTTTTAGTTTCTATCTTTCACAATAAATATGTAAGACATATGAAATGTGTAAAAAATTAAAAAATCTCTCTCTCTCTCTCTCTCTCTCTCTCTCTCTCTCTCTCTCTCTCTCTCTCTCCTTCTTTCTCTTACAGATGGTCGAGGAAAATATTCTGAAGTAATCAAAAAGTCCAATGCTATTGAACTTTTATTTACACTCTATCCTCCTCAAGGTGCCAGAGTGAACGTTAGCACAAGACTACGGTCTACGTGGCTGAGACCCTTGGTTGATGGGGAAGAAGGCTATAAGTACATAGGTAAGATACGTGCTTTATTTCTGATGAAAAGGAAGAAATGCTATCTCCTTCTTTATCACTCTCACCACCACCTAGATGATGGAGGGTTACACATGCACACTGTGCCACATCCTCTTTAGTTCCTAGGCTTTGTGTCTATACAGTGTTATTTTGTGCTTTTGCGCCTTCACAAATGTCGTAGAATCCCACTGTGCTAAACTGTCTCTGGATGGTGGACATTTTGGCTGTTTTGACTTTGGATGAATCATGTAAATCCTCTGTATACTTCCACATGCAGCACTATGCACAAAGACATATGTTTCTCTTGGTCATAGAGTTCCAGTGAGGCTCATGCCACTGCATGCATCCTACCAGATGATGTAGAGATTAGAATTACTGTTTTCCATGGCTATTTTTTGTTTCTGTTTAGCAAGTCCAACAAACAGTTCTTTACTAGTTCCCTATACTTCTACGTCACATTTTCAAAGTAACTCGTCATGTTTGGAGTCTTTTTCATTTACAATTTTAATTTTTCTGTGGTGATGTTGGTTCCAGTATCCTGCCCATTTTTGCATTGTTTGGAATATTGTCAAGCTGTAAACTCTGTAGATATTTTTGGACAAAAGCCTGCATTGCATACATGTTTAAATTCATATATCATCTCTTAAATAGCATCTTTAAAAATATTTTATTTGGTGAGGTCCAATGACTTACGCTTTTTCTGTCATTTTTAGGAAATACTGTCTGGACTTACGGTTATAAAGGTGTTCTTTATAAAAATTTCAGCTTAAGGGTTTATATATTAGTATATATTAGTTTTGAGTAAATTTTTGCATGTAGCTCAAACTGTAAATTAAAGTTTTAAATTGCATTTTATCTCTAAATTTTCCAACAATATTTACTGAAAAAAATGTTTTATGAATTAACTTTACATTTTGGTCCAAGACAAATAAAAAAGTGTGTATCTGGCAAACATGAATGAAATATATTTGGTACCACTAGTTACAAAGGTTTCAACATTAGAACTGTAGTGAACAAATACTACTTATCTATTGAGAAGGATAAAAAACCTTTGATATTAAACCTACCGGAGTGGTGTGTGGCAAAGGTATGGAATATACACTGTTGGTGAAAATTCAAGAGTGTTTAATTACCTTGGAAATATTTTTAAACTTTACTATAATGTTATTAACTATGTTTAGCCACTAAATTCAGATAACTTCTCTCGGTGATTGCTGAAGATAAAGGAAATAAATTTTTACATGTACCTTAAAAATAAAGTGAAATTAAGCAGTAGTTTCTCTGTGTTTAGATATTATAATTACTTCATTTACCTTCCTTTTCCTTTCTCCAAACCCTCCCCTGTAGTCCCCTTGATCTTTTTCAAATTAATGCTTTTTTTCTTTAATTGTTTTTATATAGATATGTGAAATAAGTTTATATAAAACCTATGTATAAATGTATATGCCAGCATCATTCATAATTTGTAAAATCTGGAAACAACATAAATGGACTTTATTTGGTGAATGGGCAAATAGCATTTCATGTGGTATATAACGATACTCAGAAATAATTAGGAATAAACTGTCGCTAAGTGGAATGATGTGGAGGAATCTCCAATACATCCTGGAAGGAAGCCAGATACAGGGGCAAGGAGTTGTATGGTGCCATTGAAGTGACAGTTTGGAAAAGGAGAAACAATGCAACAAAAAGCAGGTCTGTGACTTGTGGAGCTGAATATTTGTGACTGAGTTCAAGGGAGAAGAAGCTGCACAAGGGGCTTCTCAGAGTCATGGGCCAGTTCTGCATTTTGATCAGAGTATTTGTTAAACATGTGTACGGGAGTCATACAACTACAAATGAGTCAAGTTCCAAAAAATTACACACTAAACCTAGAAATTTGTGCTATAGACACATGAAAATAATAGAGTCTATAGAGAGGTTTTTGAATATCCCACAGTTCTGTTAAAGACATACTTCAGTTCTTGGCCATTAGGGACTTTTACAGCAGTCTGAAATGGGGAATTAATGCCCAGTCCTAAATTGCTAATATTAGAAGTCAGAATCCCAAGTGTGAGCAGGGATTGCAATCACTTGAAATCCAGCATTCTCCTCATGCAGAATTGAATTACCAAACAGACTTCACAAAAAACTTGCCATGCTCTAAAAATGTTAACCCCACACTGCCCTCTTCAGCACAAACGGACACTGCTATTTACCTAACAGGAGAGACTCAAATGACCAACTACAGGTGGATAGAAGAAATATGTTGTGATATATAGATATAGTATATTTAAAAATATTAAAGAAAACAAAACCCTTTACTCTAGTGTGATACATGACAATATAGATAAATGACATAATTCTGCTGAGTGAAAAAGCCAGATAAAGGGGACTAGATATTGCATCAGTCTGGTGGTACTCAATTAATTAGGGGCTGAAGGAGACTTAGACTTATTTTTCGTTTTAATTGGATATTTTCTTTATTACATTTCAAATGTTTTCCCCTTTCCATGGAGTCTCCCCTTCAGAAACCCCCTATCCCATCTCCCCTCCTTCTGACTCTATGGGGGCACTCTCCCACTAACCCACCCACTCTATCCTTCCCTTCCTGGCATTCCCCTACACTGGGGCCATCACAGGACCAAGGGCCTCTCCTCCCATTGATGTCCGACAAGACCATACTCTGTTACATATGTGTCTGGAGCCATGGGTCCCTCCAAGTG
Organism: Mus pahari; assembly: GCF_900095145.1. NCBI lineage: Eukaryota > Metazoa > Chordata > Mammalia > Rodentia > Muridae > Mus > Mus pahari. Next base: position 564,889 of record NC_034609.1, read on the forward strand.
CACTCTTTGGTTGGTGGTTTGGTCCCTGGGAGCTCTTGGGGGGGGGGGAGTACCGGTTGGTTCATATTGCTGTTCCTCCTATGGGGCTGCAAACCCCTCAGCTCCTTCAGTCCCTTCTGCAACTCCTCCATCGAGAGCCCCCACACCCAGTGGTTAGCTGTGAGCATCCAACTCTATTTGTCAGGCTCTGGCAGAGCCTCTAAGAGACAGCCATATCAGGTTTCTGTCAGCAAGTACTTCCCTGCATCCACACTAGCATCAGGGTTCAGTGGCTCTATATGGAATGGATCTCCAAGTAGGGCAGTCTCTGGAGACTTCTTAGGAGAGCAGGTTAGCAGTGGGAGCTAAAGATAGTGGATGAATCAGGCAAGGGTGGTGGGAGTGCATAGGATTTTGATTGTGTAATTTTTTCACAGGTAAACTGTCAAAAATCCATCACATTGAACACTCTAAATACATGCAATTATTGGTTAATGTCTATACCTCAGTAAAATTATAAAAGAAAATATGAAGATATATTTAAAGAATGAAAATATTAATCTTTTATTTTGGAAATATATTTAAGAGATGTCTATCTTTGCAAGTGTTAAAGCTTGCATATTAAACGTTGTATACTAAGTTAAGTGTGGGTCTGGCGGTTGTGGCTCAGTAGCAGAGCTCTCTGTGTGAGAGCCATAATCTCAGACTGCTATCTAGGAACACATATTAACGTGCTCAGTTCAGTGATATTCTAGAGGAAAAGGGGCAAGAAATGGTTTTACAAGGATGAGAAGCATTTAGTTTGAAGAAATACAGTTCTGCAAATTAATCAATACTATGGTTCCTATTTATTTTGTCTTTGTAATCTTCCATCTACTATCAGTAGAACTTGATCTGTTTTAGACTAAACATTTGATTTTACTGTGTAGAGCCAGCTTATATTTTGTCACAGTAAACAAACAGGAAATATGACAGCGGCTTATGCCCTATGTTGAAGACGCTTTCATTAAGTTTCTAGGCTGATTTTCCCCTCCACCATTTTGGGAAAATGAGCAGAGCCTTGCATCGTTTTGAATTATAGTTGTTATTAAATTGACCAACAAGAGAATTGAAGCATTTCCCTTAAAAGAGATCAGTTTATTTCAGAAATTCTTCCTGAATCTGAGTAGCTCCTTAACTAGAAATACTTGAGCAGAGATAGAATTGGGAATTTATGTTGTGCTCCTATATTAATGCTCTACACTGTGAGCTCTCGTGTTTATTGATTTCACTCTGTAGGTTCACTGACGTGCCATTACCAGGACCGAGGAACAGTTAACATAGGTCTGAGAGCTGTCTAAAAGCCATGGGTCACTATCAGATTAGTTAGGCCTATTCCTTCCCTGAAAAGTTCCCTTTCCACCTGTATTTTTAACACCATATTTCATAACTTAAAAGTGGGTAAATACAATGACAGCTGAATATATTTGTCATAATTATAATTTGCTTAATTTTTACAAATAATTTCTTCTAATGGTAATTTTATAATCTTAGACTATGTAGAAAAGAGTCTTATATATCTTACTAAACAAATTTCTAAGCACTCTTTGGGGAGGCTAGTTTCTTAAATATCATCTGGTTATTTTTCCTTATAAGCCATCTCTTCTTTAGCTACCTGACCCTCTGGCTAAGCTCACACTCACATTTGCTCTAGCTCCTGCTCTCTCACACACACCCACACAGGCAGGCAAAACTTCTTGTCCTAAATTATGTTTGTTGTATATGTCTTTGGTTAGCTTTTATATGGAAGGTATAGATTATATTAAAGAACACCTTAGTCCTATAATTCATAAAGTTTTAATGGAAGTTCCCTTAAAGTGTCTCAAAGCAATGATCATTAAAATGAAATCACATTACTGTATGATTATAAAGTTTCTTTCTAATTGGTTCAGACCATAGAAAATGAACATAAATCTTAAGGACTACTTCTTGAAAATATGTCATTTACAATATTTCACATAATAAATTCTATGTAACGTTATACCATACAGGCTATTTAAATTATATGATCAGCAACAAAATCTTATTTCTTGACCTAATCACTCTTTTGTGACCCATTTTAAAAGTATGTATTATGGAAAAGTGAGGAGTAGGAAAGGGAAATGGACTATGGATATGGCTCAAAATGCATTGCATACATGTACAAAGTTCTCTAAGAAATAACAAAATAGTACCTTAAACAAAATTTACGAAGTATCTTTGTATAGTAATCTCCTTGTTTCAGTGTACTTAGATAAATTTTGATATTTATTAAACAGACAGGAGTTTATTCCATTTTTAAGGATAGTCATCCCTTGACAGTCAAGTTTTTGGTGATCTTTTCTCAGAGCTCTCATTTAACTCCAAAAGTACCCAAGTTTTCTTTTTCTTATATTCTCTATTGAAGTCATGACGTTTTAAGTATCCATAAAGTAGAGCTTTGCATAGGCTATTAGGACTCTTGTAAATATGTCATTTCAAATAACCTCAGAAACCCCACTCCCAGTCCTCAATGTGTTTTTGGTTTTCTCTCAAATGCTTTTCATATTTTCTCATCTTTACATGTGATTGAGTTTAGAATAAGATGTGATTATTAATGGAGTTCTGATTTATTTTAAAGTAATATTAGTTTCTACTAGTTTCCTTTATAATTTTGGACCATGCAGATGATTCTAATGCACATTTCAACACTTAACTTAGATTTCTATTCTTGGTTTTATAATTTTGTAAAATTTCTATGTGACAATATAATTTATATGCATTTTATTACATCTTTTAATTGTGATATCCTGACTTGTCCTGGTTTTAGATGGTCTCTCAAAATATATACATGTATTACACTTGTTAAAACTAAGATGAGATCTGGCACCTTTCTTGCCCAAGGAGGGGTGTCTCAAGACCTGAGCTGGCAGGAGAGCCATCTTTGCTCAGGTTCGCTTAGGCTCTAGTCTGCACTGGCGAGAGTATGGACCGCAGAAGCTACACAGCTTTGGGACAGACAGAAGCAACCTTACTTCTGGGATAGACCCTGTTTGGGGCTCCAGAAATTTGGGTACCTTCCTCCCAGAAGAAAGGAAAGGTGGCCACCTGTGAGGGCTCTGTCTGCCAGAGCAGGTGAGAGAGTCATATTGT
>NC_034609.1:573544-596373 GCF_900095145.1 Mus pahari
CTGTAGGTGCAACAACAATATGAACTAACCAGTACCCCCTGAGCTCATGTCTCTAGCTGCATATGTAGCAGAAGATGGCCTAATTGGCCATCATTGGGATGAGAGGCCCTTTGGTCTTGCAAACTTTATATGACCCAGCACAGGGGAAGGCCAGGGCCAAGTAGTGGGAGTGGGTGGGTAGGGGAGCAGGGGTGGGGAGGTTGTATAGGTAACTTTTGGGATAGCATTTGAAATGTAAATAAAGAAAATAATAAAAAATGAAAAAAAACTAAGATGAGTTTTAAGAACATTCTTTGAAGTGATCTAAAAAATTATTTTTAAACTTTTAAATGTTGATCTTAAAGGACAAATATGTATAAAATAAGTTGTTTTATTTCTGCTTAAGTATAAAAAATGACCTATTAAAATTTAGAGACATTTAAGTATGTGGTTTGTTGAATGTCATGCTGAGCCTACATAATGTCTGCTTGACTGGAGGTGGATAATATAGTCACTGTAAAATATATTTTAGACTAAGTTTGACTTAAAATGTTGTTTGTGTGTCCACTAACTCATCTTCCTTATCAAGCATATGCTCCCACAGGCTCCACTGCACTGTTTTTAGCTTTCTGATCTACTATGTTAATAGTAAGGTGTGGATACCGCTTCATCTTTAGGACAGTTGCTGATGAGAACATGTGTTTGCACTCCACTGTTAAACCCCTGACACTTGGTGTCTTCCCAGACAGCCCAGCCTCGAGCATGGTGGAAGGAAACTCTGCTGCCCCCAGCTAACACGTCCCCATGTGCTCAAGTTTTTTAAATTCTTTAGAGTAAGTAATTATTTTCCTCATTTAGTCAAATGTATTCTGTGTGAGATAAGAATATTCTCTCCCCTACTTTTTTTTAACCTTGGGTGTTAATGATAAAATCAGAGGTTTATCTCTTACCCTCATCAAATCCCACTAAAGAGGTGGTATTACACAAATAAGAAATCCAGGCGTTATCACGGTTGTACGATGAAGGAAGCATGAGCCACAGAGGACAGATTTGACTTTCACTTCTTCACTGTTCAACTTTTAAAATGGAACCTGAAGGATGTTTCATTGCAAATTCTGTGTCCTTAATAACTATGAACTGTCTGATATGTGGTTGTCAGTGAAGTTTGAAAAACCACTTTATCTCAGTCGCCACTCTAGTCCAAAGCACTGTCAAGGATTTTGCACATCTGGGCTGAGCCTCAGTCCTATTATTGATCCAAGGTCAGACAGAATGTGTCTGTATAAATATAAGTGACTTCACAAAAAACACGGATCAACATCCAGAAATTATTAAAATGATGCCCAGCTTTCAATATCCAACACAAAAACACAGTTGGATTCACTGTCCACTTAGTAAGAGAAAGTTATTCTTACGCACAGTGTCTCTGAGAAATCTACATTGGACATTCTATTTGGTTTGTAAAAAGAACCCATGAGAAATTCCCAAGTGTTCATGATTTTGTGAGGTCCTCTCATATTGTGTGGAGAATGGGCTGGGTTACCAAAGTCTACAGTAGAAACAATAGTCTATCAGTCCTGAAGCTAAAACCTAAACCTTGTTCTGGCTTCTGCTTTGCTCTCTCTTGGATAAATTGCTCTGAGAAAAACATAGTTGCCCATTTGTGAGGCCACTCTAGCATCCCTGTTGAAGATGGACTGAGTTCTGCCTATAGGCTACTAGACAATGCAGTGTGTAGTCAGTTCCTAGTCTATATGTCCCCCAGTCCTCTGGAACTGAAAGCTCCAGTGTAAGCATGATCGTGACCTCCTGAGAATCTACACTGCAGCCTAGAGCCACTCTAAGGTCTCTGCTTCCTAGGAACCATGTGAGGTGTATGTATATTTAATATTCTACTTTAGGGCAGTTTGCTGTGAGACAGCTAATAGTAGTATGGTGAAAGTCAGTGAATGGATCATTGATAAATGGTAAGATGAATTTTAAACTAGTTCTGGTGTTGTTTGACTGTAACAATAAAGATTGTTTAAAAGACTTTAAAAATAGCTTTTGGCTTATGACCAGAGTTGCAGGAAGTTATATGTATGTGAGAATTTGTTTTATGAAATTTGTTTTTGGCTTTTTTTTCCTACTCCTGCATGACTTTTCTTGCACGGGAAGGGAAGTTTTTTTTTTATTTTTTGACAAGTTTTACTGTAATCTGATAAATTGGTGGTGACATAGTATATGATGGTAGGCATACTTTTTAGGATATAAATGACTTTAGTCTATTCAGTCACTTAAAATATAATTTATGAGTATATTTATAGTCATAAATATATGTGGATATAGATATACATATATGAGATGTTTAGGTATAATCAAAGTCTTTATAAAATTTGGGTATTCCTATGTGAAAAGGTATTTTATATAATAAATTTGTGTTTTAAGACTCCAATAAAAAGGTTGAGGCTTTTAAAAGTATCTCTTCCAGTCACAACAGATATTAGAATAAATGATGTGGAGACACTGGAGAGAGCCTCTTTCAATGCCTAGTTACTTACTGTAACTAATGAAGCATATTCTTGCTCAAAACAAGTTTCTCTGGAAGGAATGATTCTCTAACCTATTAGAGCTGCTATCCACTTTATAAAACAAATATTTTTTGTTTTCTCTTCATTTCATTAAATAAAATGTACAGATAATATATTAAGATGAATCACCTGTACACATAATTTCATGTTTGAAACTATATCTATAGCAAAGATATATTTATGATTTCTAGTGTATACATATCAATAATCTATAATGAAAATAAAATATAAAATAGATTTCATATATATGAAAATTATTTATAAATTCTGTAATTTCAATATCCATGGAAATTATATGTAGGTAGTATTGATATTAGTACCTGTAACTAATCAAATGTGGCATGTGACAATACGAACTTTATTGTATAAATGCTAACCTGCTAATGTTCTAGAATATCCAATGAGATGCTGACATTCTGAAGCAGTACTAAAGGCGCAGCATAAATGTGGCAGCTACAGAGGCAGGGTATCAGAGGTGCTGTACATTTTGATCATATACTCTGTAGAACATTGCTTTGGAAGTTTCTAATTTTCAAAGGAATGAACAATTCTTAACAGAGATCTCAATAAGAAAGTGTATGGATTTTGTTGTTTGTCTGATATTGTTCTTGTGTCCGGGAATACTTAGTATCTACTAGAAAAATATCAAATAAATCATTTTGTCTGTGTGTAGAAGGAAATTGAGATCTATGCCTAATTGCTTATTCACAGGGTTTTCTCACATAGGATGGAGTAGAACATTTGAAATTTATTTAAGATAAAGATGTTTCTTGTTATAAAATGAAATTTTTTTATTAAAGGAAAATTGTACCCTAGATCCCTATTCCATAAAGATATTTGAGGCACTCAATTATTATGACCACAAATACAACATATTCAAAGTTTCAGCACTGACAGAAATACATCCCCGAACAATCACCATGCCTAAAATAAACATGTAAATATAACCATACTTACTTTAATCTTACTTTAAGTTTAATACATGTAACAGTAATAGCCTTGAGCAGTCTACCGAAAGCCTGAACATGACAAAGGGACAGAGGAAAGGCACACGAGCTTTCTGCTTGCTGTGGAGCACGCATTGTCTTCTTCCTTTGCCAGTGCTACTCTTCATTCTTGTGTCTTTGGATTATACCAGCACTTAAATCATCAGCCATGCTGCTCTTGAGCCTTTGATCATATTAAAACTTATACCACTGGCTCATCAAGTATGGACGGACCAACTGGCTCCTCTGAACCTTCGCCCTGCAGATCTGGCATCACTCGGTCTCATAGCTGATTCTTCATAATCTCTCACTCTCACTCTTAATCTCAAGTCTATTTCTTTCTCTCTACTTTCCGTTATCCCTCTCTGATTTTTTATTGTTTCTGTACCTCTTGAAAGTGTTTGCTAACTCAGTTAACATGAAAATAATAATGATAAAGTTAACTCTTTTTACTTCCTAAGCTTGTATGACTCAGGGCTGTGTGCTTTAAGTACATTTTTTTTTCATTTAATCTTTATTATGTACATAATAGAACTCATTTTAATGAAGATGATACCATAACACATTAAAGCTAAATTGCTTTAGATCATGTAGTTACTGGGTATGAAAGACGATTTCCGATAAGATATTTAACTTTAGATCAAGTTTTAACAATTCAAATAGCAAAATTTATTTTAGCTGAAATGTTCTTAAATTACCAAGAAAATTTTAAATTGTGATGCATTTACATATGTAGAATTGAGTGAAGTGGCTATGTGTAGTTGTGAACACCTGAATCTTTGTCTCAGGAGACAGAAGTATTATGATGTCAGTGTCAGCCTGAACTGCATAGCAAGATCCTGGCTTGGGCTGGGAGTATCTTGCTTATGGGAAGCTAGCTTGTGAAAGGATCTGCTTCATCTTGCTTATGGGAAGCTAGCTTGTAAAAGGATCTGCTTCATCTTGCTTTTGGGAAGCTAGCTTGTGAAAGGATCTGCTTCAGTCTCTAGCTATACAAATAGTGGGAGATTTGGTATCATGGTTTATCTTAGCACAATATATGAAGTATTGATCTAATAGGTTAAGCATTATTTCACAAGCATTTTCTATTAAAGTAATTTTGATTCCTTTCCCTAAAATTCCTTCTAAGATCACTCTACTATATGACTATAATATAAATGTAATATCAAAGCAGAATAAAGAAATTTTGTATAAGTTTTAAGATAGAAAAATATGACTAGGAGGTCAATTCTGTATTATAGATGCTTCTCTTGACTTTTGACTTCATTTCTTCAGAAGTTTTACATAGCTACATAATATTGAAGCCTTGAAATGGTAATTGCATGTTATTTTGCCCAGTTCTCTAGTTATTCCTATAGAGAGCTACTTAGCGGATATTAAGACTGTGGTTTAATTAGGTGCAGAGGCTATGCAGCTTGTATAAGATTATGTCTTTAATTGAAACTGAGCCAATGCCTCAAATTCATCAGTGTCATTACTCTTATCCCATTGATCCACAAATGTCTTGCTTTTCATACAAAGTACCTGACCAGAGTTTATGTAGCATTTGTTTATGGATGAGCTTTAGGTTTATTTTTTGTTTTGATAAAAGATAAATGAGAGTGGCTGTTTTTGTCCTTTGTATATTCTCTGAAGCAAAATTTGCAAGAATTCCCTTCTTCTGTCTTGGGAAGTAGAGTTGGGGCAAAGACTGTGGGCTGCAGCATTTGACTACTGTGAGATCTCTCACTATCAGTGGGCACACTGGACTTCAACTTGGGAAATCTCTCAACATGTATTATTTTTGCCCCTCAAAATTTGCTGAACATGCCTATTTTAGTTTCGTTTCTTCCACTTTCCAACTATTCATGTTACAAGAAGGAAATGGTATTTTCTCTTGGAATCTCATGTGAAGCAAAAACTGATTCTTATTACATGTAAGCTTTAAGTAGAAATAATGTCATGTTGCTAGAAGAGAGTGCTTATTCCCCCTTCCCCAAGACTGCAGCATAATAAAGTAAAAATGTTTTCACAATACTTTGGAATTTTTGTAATTGTCCTCTGCATTGTTTGACTGTCAGTTAAATTAGAACATTTGATAATTGCAGGGAGCTGATAAGACTTTCTATTACAGGGATGTCATTATGTTAATCTCAGTTCAAATATAGTTTGCCTGAATCCTGTTTTGATTATATAATATTAGAATAAATTAACCTATTAAGTGAGCTTACCTGGAGGGCATAGAATATTTTAAATGTGTTTAAAATTAACAGTGATTTAAACAAGTTGGTAAATCTTTTATTAAAACCATAGCTGTCTTTTCTCCTTAAAAACTTTAAAATTTAAAGCATAGATACTTAAATATCTACATCAATATTTTTAGTTGTAAAACTCACACAATAAATAAGGATTATTTAGATCTTATTGTTTGCTTATCATGTAAAGATAGTAATGAATTTTTAAGAATGTAGGGTCTCCCAGGTTTAATTTTCTATGCAAACACCTGGATACTGGAATTTTTGAATAAATCAACTGGCAGCTGCTTCAACAAAGACAATTTTTATTTGAAAATGTAAGCTTGCTTTATTTCTTTGTGTGTGCAAATAATAAGTGACTTTGAACAACTGTAACTCCATTCCCTTATATATGAGTGGGAAAAGCTCATTGACCATCTCATGATATGTTTTGATACATTCACATTATTGCTACATACTCTCTATTTTTAAAGATGTGGTCTGCATTTTATTTCTAGACTATGCTTGACAGGTATCTATGTAACATAACTGTTCAATCTCAATGTAAATTAGATGGAAGTTTAAAATCTTTTCTCACTTAATATGTATTCTAAAAATATCAAGAAGTATGTAAATAGACTATGACTGGTGTATCAGGAACCTATAAGCCACTTAGAGACATGAGAGATTCGAAAAAGGTCAACAAGATAGTATATGATTTTTTCTACCTATGGGTAAATTGACTTCCAGGACGCCTGACCTAAAACAAATGTAAAATGTGCAATATTCTGGCATAATCAAACTGTTCTTCATTATTTTTCATATTATCTTACATCTTACAATCAGTCTAATAGGTATCTACTCAAATTTTAAGGCAGAGGGAAAAGTATGGAGGAGATGAGGGAAGAGAATTTACAGCAGACACTGGCATGTCAGGTGCATGGCCATATGCATACTCAGAGGCCAAGATAGTTATGTCCACCATTTAAAAACGCATTACATAGTTTACAGCCTATAAGTTTTAGCAAAAGCTCAGTCATTTTAGATGTAAAACAATTGTTCCTTCTGTATGCTCACCACTATGAAGTAGGTGCAAATTATAGCCTCAGTTCCTGGTTTTAGCTAAGGTTAACTGCAGTTATTCAGCATCAAACACAATCATCATCTGTAGACCCCCTTCCATAGATACTATATTTTGGGGGAAAATTATAACTCACAGGTACTGACTAGAAAGTCCAATGTTAAATGACTTAACTGACTTTGTTTAGGTGATCTTATTGAAAATGTAGAAACCCACAGTATAAGGTGACTCAATTTAAAATGACCAGGATATGTTGGCTTGTGTGGGTGATACTTTCTGGGTATATAAAATAGCTATTATATGTTTATTATTGAGTTTTAGTTATGATGAATTTTGAGATATGGAAGAGGAGATAAATTAGTTTTAAGGGCTGACATCAATATATAATTTTGTGATGTTTACCAATTTTCTTAAGAAAGAAATGTCATAATTACTCCTTCCAAGTGCTTTGAGTTAAAAAGAATAAGAAAGAAAATCTACTCATTTGCTCAACAAATATTTATTGAATACTACAGATCAGCAACAAAGTAACCACCAAGAGACAGCTATTCAAAGTCCTTTGTTGTGCTTTTCTTTTTATACATAATTATCATCAGATATAGATTTTAAAATCAGTTTTTCTGATTATAAAATAATACATGGTCATTGTGAAAAATCTAAAAATTCAAAATACAAGTAAGAAAAATTATAAAAAGTATTTCAGTATCTACTTTATAGAAATCTTGTTGTCTTCATGTATTTTGTTAGCTATACAATGGACTCATTCATCAAACATATGCAAAAAGATACGCACATGCATATATATTTAACATGTCTAACGATACTGCTTGTTATCATAGTTGATCTAGGAACATTTATATATAGATGCACAATGTTGATGAAACAATAAACAGGTCCTGTTTTCCTTAAAAAAATTTAACAGTGTTTCCTGATTGAATGGTTGAGACCTTCGGTTATTAAGTGTGACTCTACTGAATTCAGAATAGTATCACTCACAATCTTTTCTCAGGAAAGTGGCTATCTGTCTCTCTATACTCCCTTGCTTTTGTTCAAGGAAATCATTTTAGTAATTCTCAGCAGTGTTTCCAGCTATACAAATATTTTGGCCATTTAAGGAAGCTCTATAAGATAAGACCAATCTTTAGGTTTCTATTTCTTCTATATCCATATGCCATATGAGCAAATAAAAGTAAGTATGAAAATTAGGAATGATTTTATAGCATTTGTTGCTTGACTCTGAACTGACAAGCATGGGACAGTTTAGCAGAAAGGGCAAGTCATGAGAGAGGGAACAGTAAAATAAATAAATAGTTTCCTACATAGAATGGGGAACTCTTGATCACATACTTTTAACATTAATTTTCAGACTTGAATGTAGTGCATCTTATTTACCAATATGTGGTGCTCCAATCAAAATTTCCTATGCTTCTAATTTAGATGATCATTAAATCCCAATTGAGCAAAAGGAGATGACAGCTATAAATAATTTTGGGGAGATTAGTCTCAGAACACTGTCATAGAAGCCATAGGTCTGACTGACACAGTCAAGGCCATATGCCAGTGAGAGAGCACACAGATCTCCACTAAGTGCCTTCCTTCTAGGAAGAGTCAGTATACCTTAGGAATCACCAGGTTGGCAAAATATGTATTTAAAATTGTGATTGGAGGGACATAGCACAAGATTTTTTTTTTTTTTTTTTTTTTTTTTGTTTTTTTATTTTTTTTTTTTTTTTTTTTTTAGATTAAGAACAGAGCAGAAGACCCTAGAAAGGAGCAAATTAAGGTCAGGCTATGCAAATTTTTTGACAAGCAGTTATCCAGTGGGGTCCTTCAGTGTAGGCTCTAAGCTGAATTAAAAAAGCATACATACAAGGTTTCCATACTTGAGTTTCATTTTGATTAGGATCTCCATCTGCTAAGTATATCTAAAACTTGGAAATTATGTAAGTCCTCACATAGCCTTAAAAGTCTGTTCTTTTACTAAACTAGAAAGGATATGAAAATCTTGGGTCAACTCTCCCCTCCCCTGCCAGTCTGTATAAATTCTTCAGCTATATTATATGCATATTTTATTATAGTGGTTTTTAGTACAATAGGTTAGGAATACACACACACACACACACACACACACACACACACGGGTATTTTTTATACATGCATGAGTACATGAATTAAGATTCCCAGAGTCCATTGCCGGGATATGGTCACACCCGTGCTATGGGAGCGGAAGTAGGATGGTAGCTTGATTTTGTTGACCAGCTAGTCTAGGTAAAATTGAAAAACTCCTGATTCACTGAGGGACCATGTCTCAAGTGCATAAAGTTTACAGTGGCAGAGCAAGGTACTGCTATGGCCTCTGCACATGCATATGCAGGTATACGTGCCTGCATGCAAAGTGGCACACCTGCATACTACACACACACACACACACACACACACACACACACACACACACACACACAAACACACACACACACTCAAGCATATACACACCACACACATACCTGAAAGTGCACATACAACCACACAAATTCAAAACATGAAGGAAAGATATCCTTGCAGTCTTTATTTTCACTTTATATATTTATATATGCCAGAATGGAATACAAAATTAATATTTTATCTAAAATATTTAAATTATTAGTTATAATGTTTTACTTGTTTTTGATAATTTTATAATATGCATACAATGTATTTTGATCTTATTCACTAACCATTTCCCCCTCCAACTCCTCCCAGATCTTGCCTCATCATCCCTTCCTAGCTTGATGTATTTTTTCTTGTTTTTTATAGCCCACTTAACCTAATTATTACTGCCTTATGTCCATTGGCGTGGAGCTGTCCATTGAAGCACTTCCATATAGACATCAGAATCTTTCTCCCACAGCATCTATCAACTTCCAACAGCTTAGTTGGAGTGGGGTGGTCCATGTGCCTCCTCATCCAGCCATGCTAGAGTATTGCCTGGCTTTATTATCTGCAAGGATAGTACAGGCAACCAAAGCTGCCTTGAGTTAGTGAGTACAGATACTGTCATGTCCAGATGACACTGTTTTGAAAGTAATAAATAAGTGACAAAAAGTTTTGAAAATTTTATATATGCATTTATGTATGCAATGATCACATTTCCCCCAGTATCCCCTGTAACACTGTCCATATCCCCTATAACATGCCCCTCCCAACTTCATTACTTTCTCTTGATCATTCACTAAGTCTAGCTCGTGCTGTCCTTGTATGCATAAGTATGGCGCCATCCAACAGAACATGGGAAATCTACCCGTTGGCTTCCTTTATATTTTCCTGATTGTGAAAATTTATGAATAGATATAAGGTGACCATTGCTGATTGGCTGGAAACTTGAGAAAATATTCTGTCTATTGTAAATCTCATAAACTAAAAATCAGAGTAACCAACTAATGTTCCATCTTATATTTCTGTTGTTTTTATTATAAATATTTAAATTAATTTTTGATGGACTCCTAAAAGTATAAGCACAGTGTCTGAAGTGATCCTATGATTAATACTGATACAAATAATTGCACAGTAGAAAATTGATTCTACTGTTTAAGAATTACGTCTGGCATAAGATTCCACACCAAATTTCCAGCAGATTTTTTTGGTTTTTATGTATAGTGGTATTATCAATTATATAAAGTCATGAACAGGAAGCTGTGGTTTAGTTTTCTTCACCCCAAAGACTACAATGTAATTTTTAAAGGTAATCTTGAAACTCACGTTGCTCATTTGTCCTATGCATGCATGAGTTATAAATGCCATGAAGATGTAGCATAGTGGCATTCTAACTAGCATATATATTTCTTTCACATATGACTGACATCTTAGAAATCATGCAAACTAAAGACATTTTCAGCTAGACAAATTCTGCAAAGCATCAGTGCAAAAGTAAGAGTTCTAAAAGAGAATGCATACAGTCTGCACCCACCAAAAGTACAGTCCCTGACTGACTTGTCAATAGGCCCTCCTCCTGATACTCTACTCATCTATGAGCTCATCATTAGACTGATCTATCCATCAAATTAGCACATTAATGATTCAGTCTCCTTTTAGTAGTGCCATCAGCTAGGCATTAAGACTTCAACTTTGGGGGGACACTGTATGTTTTGATCATAAAGCAACAAATTCCCCTCATGAAATAGAAAGCAGAGGATTTGTCTCCCTTGCTCCATAAATTCTGGAATTCTCATTCTCCCCTGTGCTTCTTCTTGTCCTGAGTCCATAACTCTATTTCATTAAACTTAGATACTCCTGATTATCCTATAAATGTGAAAGTGTTGGGGACTGTTGATATAGAGAAGTCATTTGTTCTAAGCTATTTGGGGATTGTCAGTTTTCATGTATGGGGATTAATGACAAAAGTAATTATGTAATAGAACAGCGTCTATGAATTAAAAAAAATTCTCAGAACTTGTAGAAAATGAAACAGGAAAGATAAATGCAACGTATTCCATCTTATCCTAGGGCATGATGGACACAGGCAGAATGTAGATCATCACATCTACTAACAATTTTTTACTGTGCAATTATTTGTATCAGTATCAATCATAAGATCACTTCAGCCACCATGCTTATACTTTTAGGTATATGATCCTGTATGCTTTCCCAGCCTATGGTCCTTTCCTAAAGCAGCTCTTTCATTAGAGAAAGAGAGAGACTGAAGTGAATATGTCCTGAATCAGGGGCTGAAATTCAGGCTTCTTATTTACTACATAGTTGAAAAGCTGTCATGGTGAAAGTAAATTCATTCCTTCTGAACTCATTTGGGGTATCAATTTGGGCCAAAATTGTCCTTCATGAAGAATATCTGGTAGAACTGATTGGCTACTTTGGTGATATTCAGAGTGCAATGGAAATTTATCTCTCTCACCAGTTGTATAAAATAAAGAAAACATTAAATTTAATCAACTGCTTTTTATCCCCCTCGTAGGAAAGCTTCCATTTTAAGTTAGGAGTGGATAAGGTTAGACAGGGGTTCACATATGAGAAAAATCAAAAGAATTACTTTTAATGGTATTTGTCATCTTAAATAAATACACATATTTCAAACCAATGACTTTCAAACAAGAGGTTGCATGGATATGAGACCTAGACACGTTTTTATAACATGCCCAGAGGAGAGTTCTTTGTTATGGCTTCAACGAACACTCATTAATTTTGTAACTGAAGAAGGGAGTTGCTAGCAGTTTTGCACCTATCTTCAGATGTATGAAATGTTTAGTCACTTTTAGGGAAAAAATTCTCACATGTCAACATTTCACAAATTTTAACAAAACTCCTCAGCTTCTGTAAGGAAAATTAATGTTTAATAATCACGAGAATCAAAATTCTCCATTAGTTAATGAAATTGATTTAAAAATACAGCTATGCAAATATGTATTTTTAGTTTTAAGTATGACTTGAAAACTTAGAGGGCTAAGTATTTGTACACTTACCTATTGACCATGCAAATAGGGCCCTTAAATTTCACTGGATGTGCTGTATTTTCCCTTCCATTTGACTCTCTCCCTTCCTTAACATGGTCTGAAGGAAAACATGCAGAGGACACAGGGTTAAGGTAATGATGTCAGCAGGGAGGAGAGGACCTCAGAGATCCCACGGACCCACTTCACACCTGCTTAGCCTTAGCCCTGGTCTACTCCATACTGCAAGGTTAGCCCTGCTCCCACTTCCCTCTAGCTGGCTTCCTCCTACAGCCACTTGACATTTCTCTTTGGATTTGTCTCTTAAATGAAATTCCAATTGATTTCAACATTCCTTCATCTTAAATCTCTTCTAAATTGACACGTCCTAAAAGAATCATTTCTAAAGTTGCCAGAAGGGTGAACTGGAGTGTAAGATAAAATCTTACATCCATTTAGTTTTATCTTTGATCTTGTATTTTGAAATTTGTGCTTTAATGCGTTTCTATAATTTACCTATATGTTCATCTACCTGTGGATAGATATATGCAAGCAGGGGATTCATGGTAATAGAGATGCACAGCAAGCATGGTAAAGAGTAATGGTTTGGGGGACAGAATTCCAGCTGTTTTATGAAGGGACCCAGACATGTTCTCCTGATTCAGGCAGTGTCCAGTTTCTATCACATACCCCAGTCTTTGCCACTCCAATTTTTATCATGTTGGCTGGCCTTGTTTCAGGACAGGTTCCATTTATTTTTTTTCTTCAGCAATGCTCTGATTGACCTTCTGAATGTAAACTCCTTCACAAACAGGAACTGAATATGATAGCCCCATAGTATGAAGCATTATAGTTGCTTCAGTAACAGTCTTCTGCTCTTGCAGTTCTTTTTCAGACATTTCAATATACTTTGTAAAGTAAATTATAATTCAGATGCATGAGTGGCTCCCTTCCATACCACACAGTGATGTATAGAAAGTAGGAGATATTTCTTACTAATTAATCTTGCATCTTCAGTACCTCATGCACTGGTAGTGCATCGCAAGTGTTCAGTAAATAGTTTTGATAAGTGAATAAAACCCTAGGCAAGTACATGTTACACTAACATAAGTGAATATGTGAGTTTGATCTGAGTACATGGACTCAGAAGAAGTATTAGAACATAAATTTCAAATGTTTACGGGGAGCTGCCTGGATATTTACCAGTTGAATTTTCTGTGGTCAAAACTGTTTTAAAGATATCATATTCTAATACTTCAGTTGGAAAAACCATTACTGGCCTTATTTTTAACTTTTGAAGACTTTCTTAGACTCCAATTGACCTGAGCTCTTATTTTTTTTTCTGCAGAGCTCAGCCATAGATGCATTAGTCCATGATGTGCACTCTAGAGCCGCTCTCATACTTTCTGTACGATTCATGGCAGGACACTCAAGAATCTTAGCTATCCATGAACTCAGTAAATTAATTGTATATTAATGTATATAAATATATAAATATACCTATAAAATATGATGGTTGTGTTTGATAAGATAGTGAGTGCCCTTCTTTTTATCTCTCTGGGGGATAGATTCCTGAAGTTTCAGGCAGCGTGAAAGTGTTTATCCAAGCACTACAGGACCATCATAGTCTCATAACCATGCAAGCTTCTCATGGACCAAGGAGCAGGAAGCATACACAGCATGGATTCCCAAAGATAATTCACAACCTAGATGGAGCTTAGAGTTTAAACAGTGTTTGATCATACTACTTAGAACTGCAGAGAATTTAAAGGTTACAGACTGTTCTTGGAATTTTCCATTCTCTTTGGACAGTGACTGACAATGAGAGAGTGAAGCAATGGGAAGGAAGGCTCTGAGTAGTAGCAGTAGAGTCCTTTCACTAGATAGTTGAGAGCTTCCGTTCTGGAGTGGAGCCACAGAGCAACCTGGCCTCGGCATGAGCTCTGGCCCAACAGTCAGATGTGGCCTCGGCACCAGCTCTGGCCCGAAGGTCAGATGTGGCCTCGGCACGATCTCTGGCCCGACAGTCAGATGTCTTACACACATTCTTTGCTTTCTTTAGCATCATGGTTTTTGAAAGCTTTAAAATAAAAGTATCTATAAAGGAAACTTGTTTTTCCTAATGTAAAATGTCTTAGTACCATAGCATAGGGCCTGGTTAAAACACAAGGAGCACTTGACAGATGAGACAGCACATGCCTTCAGTCTTAGCTGCTTGAATATTCGCTAAAACAGCGCCTAGGAGTTCCAGGCCAACTTTGACAGCATAGTGAGATCCTACCTTACAAAGGGGATGGGGTGGGGGCAGGGGCAAAGTAGTAGATGTTAGCTTCTACTTGATTTTATTTCCTACGATGTACTACAATTTTAAATAAAATCTTCATTGCAAAATAATCTAAAAATGTTTTGCTCTTTCATGTTCCTCAAATGTACTTTAAATGTCAGGCTTTCTTTTGAACTCCACTGACCATCAGTGTGAAAAGAAGCACATATATCTAGTTGCCAAGGACTTGTCAGCTCGACCCACGCAGTGGGGTTGTCTCTTTAAAATTTGTTTTGGCTCAGAGGTGCTGTAGCCAAACTGTCCAGTCATCATATTTCAGAGTTTTTTGTTTTTGTTTTTGTTTTTTTTTTAATATTGAAGTTGGATGACCACATATAAAATAAAGCATTTTAAGGAGATTTAAATATTTTTAGCTTGTAAAGAATTTGTCTTTATGGCATTATTTTTGAAACACAATTATTTTTGTCCTTTCTGCTCTCTAGTTCTTCCCCCTCTCTTGGGCCTCCTCATCCCCAGCAAACTCCTTTCCATTTCCTTGTCACGTGACTTCTTGTGCCTCACCTCTTGCTCCCCCTGCTCATTTCCTGTGCTGTCTAATAAAATTGATCAGGTAAGCATAGTCACAAAAACTGAGGTAATGGGGTTACAAGATACCTTTTTTTCCTTCATATTCTCCAGTTAGAATATTCTTTTGTTCTGATGTTTTTAAAATAGGATTGATCCTTTCAACCTTTTTTTTTAAACTGCCAAATACATATCCATCCTCACATATAAGTTAATCAACATGAAACTTGCCTAAAAGGGCTTAACACAGTGAAACTTGAAAAATAATTTAGGTGCTTTTTGTACTGACAGATTTTTAACATTTATCCGCGACTAGAGTATTCATAAAAATACAAGCATATTTTGAACTATTAAACAATTACGTTTTCTCCAACAAAACTGTAATGAAGACAAGTCTGTATTTTCTTTTAAAATACTCTAAAATATTAATTATTTAAAGTGACATTTAAAAAACACATTGCAGGAAAACTACTACTAAAGAATATTGAAAGCGAAATATTTAGCATACATACATTTTATAAATTTAGTGGGATATTGCAGTAGAAGTTCTACTCTGTAATTGGTGGTTCTAATAAACTCCAGTTTCTTTGACAGAAGTGTTATTGTAAACAGGATGCCTGTATCCATGGCAACTGGGAGAACTACTTTGAGCATTTGGAAACATACTAAGATAATTAATTACGTTTTACTTTTTTTCCCTCCACATTATTTAGAGCAACAAAATTGCGACCTTTGCTCATTTGCTTATAAGTGTATTTTACAAAGTTCTAATATAAAAATTAAAATCTATTAGGTGAAAAATTATATATCCTTGTTAAAGATTGGAAAAGAGGTCATTAACTTACATAAGCTACTGGCCAGATGTAAGACAATTTCCTTAAGTCAATCAGTTAAAGCCATAACATTTTGTCTGCATTAGAAATTATTAGATAAAGATAGAAGTCTGACTTTTCACTAATTTTAACCTAAATGTCATTGAAAATAGCTCTCCTTAAGGTAAAGTTACATGAACAATTTGCCTACTAAAAAGAAAATGACAGAGTGATTGCCATTGTTAAAATCTTTGGTCCTGGATTACAGTACCAAAAATTACAAATCTTCTTTTACAAACCAGTGGATATATCTCTCAGAATAAAAGTATCATATGTAAAGAAACCATAAAATGAAATGTATGTACATATATAACATACATATGAATAATATGTAAATATATAGATATATTTTTGTTTTACAAAATGAGGTCCTGCCATGAATATTTAAGTAATAATAGTTAAAATTGTGATTTAAAGGGACATCTGGGTGCAAAGAGAAGCAGTGCGGTACCCCTTAAACTCCTGGAACTGTCCGAGCTGGAGGTCCTGCGTGCCACAGGAGGAACTGTGAGAAGGGCGGGCCGCAGAAACACAGAGCTGACAGCTTGACCACTGCCCATCTCTCCTGTCTGCTATGGTTCACTGCAGCACAGGGTCCATACCTCAGCGAGGCATGGAGGCTCTTAATGAAAAGGAGCAGGCTGCAGGTGGACAGCAAGCTTTAGCAAGCCCGGCACTTTAGGATTCGGTCTCCAAGCCTTTCTGCACACTTTCTGACTTTTTACTATTGTTATGATGGCACTTGCAGTCTGCCCCCACAATGTTTTCTCGGTGATTTCAAATAGATGATTGATAAATACAATTTTTAAAAATTTTGAAAAAAATTCAGTTTTTTTTTGAAAAAAAAAATTAGGTTGCCCCTCACAAAATATAACAAAAGCAACTCCATGACTTTTCCCTCTCTAAATCCCAGAGTGAGAGCTGCTGGACCATTTGCCACATCCTACGCCTCAGCGTGGAGCCTCAGAGTCACAGTGTCTGACTGGAGACCACGCTGCCTTGGGGCTGGATTTCTGGGCAGCAGTCTGATTGGACTGAAGGAGTCTGGCTCTCTCCAGCCTTTTCAGTCCCTCATTCCAACACGGCTCCTCTAACTCTCCAAGAGTCATTTGTAAGGCCCTACTTTTGATTGATGTTGAAAATCGTCTTGGTAAATGCGTTTATTGGAGCACTCCAAGAGTGTCTTGGGCCTCTGTCTGTGTGTGGACCCAGCCTGGTTCACACAATGATGTTGGACAGTGTTTCTGACATTCATTGCAGGGTCCTGGAAAGTGGTTGGCCAATACACGATCACATCTCATTTAGAAATTAGAAGTAACTGTGGAAATGATTCTAAGATTGTACTGTATATTCACTGTTAAACAGCTAAGTTGGAGCAAGGCACAGCTCTCCTTGAACAGCTTAAAAGTCAAACTTCCCGTACTCTCTGATTTTCGTTCATTCAGCATGAGAATATTCACTAAGGGGCATTTTTCTCTTAAAGAACAATGCATATGTTAATTTATCTATTATCTAAAAAATGTAATATTTAAATATAGAAAACCCTCAAAGATTTATTTTAATAACTTAATAGTCAGTGTGCACAGCCACATGCAGGAAAGAAACACACCCAGGGAAATACCCAGCAGTGTTTAGAAAGTAGTGGGACCTTAGCCTGAACAGTTCCTTCAGGGATAAGAATGGCCTTCTTGAAGCTTACTGTTTCAAAGCACAAGGATTTAGTTACTGTCATGCCTTTCCTTAGAACTGTTTGTCAGGAGAGGCTCTGTCGTCCCTTTAGGTACAGGTGGCACTGTAGAACAGCTTCCAGGTGTTTTAGATAGTATTTGTTAGTTTGTCACTGGTGACAGTGGCATCCAGTATTCTAAGTTCTTCAGTTACCCTGGCAAGTATCACTGGACCAAGTCTGTGAAAAATATTATCTCCGTCTTTAGGTAATGATATTTCTAGAGGTAGACATTGATTTTCTTTCTGTTACACACCTCTTCTGTGACAGGGACAGTGTGGTGTGAGTGAGAAAATGCTCTGAGTGGGGAGAGTATCCTTTCATGAAGTACAATATGATTCTAAAATATTGAATGGCTTCAGAGTCTCCATGACCATGGACAGCAGGCGTGTGGCATTTCAGGGAATGCTGATGCCAGGATAGAGGGGAGGAAAAGGAGATGGGCCATAAACATTTATTGGGCTGGGTAAGTTTTCCAAGTTCATGACTTCATAATGGTTTGTATCCCACAGTCACCATGTGCAGCTGCTTCCGGAATACACTCAAAACAGCCACTTTGAGCATTCTTTGGATGCTTCCACATTTGATTTTTTTATTTACTACTTTGGTCTTTGAAAGTTTGCAATAGTTTATTTCTTTTTCTATTATTGAAAATAGATTTTCTCATGTAATATATCCCGAGTACAATTTATTCTTAACAGTTTACTTATTTCCACTGCTAATCTCTCACAGATTTTAAAATAGATGCATATGCATAAGAGCATTTTTAATTGACTATAAAGTGGGGGTCTGGGAATTTCCTCTCTGACTAACATATTCTTCAACAGACATGTCAGGCACCGTACTGAGAACTGTCTGGGACATGAAAGCTCATTAGGGGGGTTCTTTTAACATTTTGCTTATGTATACTTGTGTATATGTGTGTGCCTGCATGAATGTATGTGTGTTGTGTGTGTGTGTAGTTGCTCAAAGAGGCCAGAGGCTGACATCCTGGAACTGGCATTTTAGGCAGTTGTGAGCTGCCATTAGGGTGTGGAGAACTGAGTTCTGTAAGAGAGCATGAAGCGCTCCACCTCTGAGCCTACCTACAGGTGACAAAATAGGATTTTTGGCTGTTTAGAAATGTTTCTTCTTCCTGTTTTCTCTTTTCTTATATTATTCTCTTTCTCTTTGGGACATACAGATTTTGTAGATAGAAGACCCAACATGAACAAAGTAATCCTTCTTATTCTATGGCACACCTTTTCATTCCAAGGTGGAATGTTTCTTGACATATTTCTTGAATAGCTACTTTTTTATAATGGGAAACTACCAAATAATTTTATTTTCTATATTTTCCAAATAATTTTTTGCTGCATAAAATATGAACTAATATACTCATTCCTCAATTAAACATTTTTTTTTGCTTTCTTAAACAAAGTGTATTTAGTTATTAAGTACTTCATACATATTTTTCCCAAATGTTTGTTGGAAAGCCCTGTATTTAGACACACTTTTCTGTGTTTCCTTATGCCTGGACACTACATTACTTTTGTTTCTCTTATGTACTTTTCTGTGCCAGCTTATAGTATAGCTGTTTTGATGTATCCTCTGGCTTGTACCGGGCCCTTTTTATTTTGTGCCTCCTTACATACACTTATCTGCTCTTCTTCTGTATTTGTATGTGGGACTTTTCACAACACTGTTACTTCCTGAGCTCTCCCATGTTTTAGTAAAACTTACTCTACCTTACCTTTCAAATCCTCTGGCATTTTTCTATTTAATAAACAGCAGCCAACAAAAATATTTTTTTACTTTATAGTTTCTTTTCCAAAAAATATTTTAAAAATATTCATGTGGTTACTATTTCTTAGTCCATTTACATGCTCAGAGTCTGGAGACATCTCAGTAGATGCATGCTTTGATAAAGGGCATTATACCAGTGGCTGTGTGTGTGTGTGTGTGTGTGTGTGTGTGTGTGTGTGTGGTGATTACATTAAAAGATGTTGTCGTTTGTGTGCCTCAGAATGGTCTTACTGCGGTTCTGTCTCTCGTGCTCTGATCTGGAATCAAGTGTTTCAGAGACCATGAGCCTCCCACTGCTTTAGAGCTGAGGTCGTTTTGGGAAGGCAATCAGGTCTTTCTTTCCCTCCCCCTTCCTATCTATCTTTCCACTTTCCTTAACTAGGTGTCTAGCAAGTGTTAGCTACTTAGTAAATGTCTTCAATAATTGAATCAAATACTCATTTGCATGTTTGTTCATACTCAGAACTTCCCCCTTTGTCAGCACCATTTATTTCCTTACTACAGCTTTCATTCTACCTTAATGGTATGGATATTTAAAATTGAAAACTTGAAAATGTTTAATTGATTTTCTCTAATGCCTTATCCACAACATCAACTACCCAATCAATATTCTACCTCTAATTGAATTGACACAAATGAGGACATGAATGGTGTCTTATGCCGAGAGTTGTCTCTGCCTGCTCGAAGCGCCTTGGTTTTCCCCTTCATTCCTATGATGCTCCAGTTTTGATAGTAGTACAACTCTTAGTGATGCCATATTACTTCATAAGCTTAGTGAAAAGATCCATGCTGAAATTGACCACTAATTGGCAATTCATTTTCCAGAGTGAAAAATTGGACTAAACTTTGAAGAAAAATAATTATATTTGCTGAATCTGAAAATTAGCCTGCCAGTTTAGACCCATGGAAATTGTTATTGTTCTCAAATTTATCATCTTTATAATAGATAATCAAAGATTTTTTTTTTTATTTAAAACATCACAAATGGTGTAACTCCAACGATCCTATCTGGAATTTAGCCTTTGTTTTCAGGGACTCACTGCTTTATAAACATGTTTATTAAATTTAGAGCAGAAGAGAAGACACCTCTGCCAGTGACGTAAGTGCTTTGGATGTAATTTGTATTTCTGCTGTTACATGCAGAAACTTCTGCCAAAGGGGAGAAAAGAAAAAGAAATTTTGTTTGGAAAGAAACTAGCAGTGTGAGAAGGTAGTTTTAATCTATAAATATCTCCCTCAGAAGGACTAAATAACCAACTAAATTCAGTCAAAAGAAATAAACTGCTTAAAATAATCAAAATATTCCCCTCAGTTAAAATGCTTACTGGATATATTTTCCAATGTGTTTTCAAGTAAAAGTGGCATCTGAAGATTATGATAAATTATTTAATAAGTGAGATATATAAAAACCAGTATTTTGTGTAACAAAATACAAATACTGTACTGAAATGCACATACTAAGAGATAGCAGGGAAAGGCCTTTATAAACATACAGGCTTATACATTTCCTAGCCCCAGGAAAGCTGAGCTTTCCTCTTTATAAAAATGTAAACTGCCTTTCCAGTCGGCTGCCAGCCCGGGGCCACTTTGGATGTGAACTCTGCAGACAGCCCTACTGTTCCTAGAGGAGGTACAACTTCCAGGCTCTGTAACATGCCCAGGATCTTAGGATTCCAGAATCCCAGGATCACAAGAGCCCAGGAACTTAGGACCCCAGGATCCCATGAGCTTGGTCACACCAGGATCTCAGGGTCTCAGAGGAAGCTTGGCTGCCAAGAACTATGACATACCCAGAATCTCAGGTTCACAGGATTCAGGAATCACAGGATCACAGAGAAAGATGGACTCTGAGGAGTTCTGAATCAACCAGGATTACAGGAAGGACAGGCTCCAATCAGATATATTGAGGGCAGCCAAGCGCTTGAGATAATCAGGTGAAAGGGGTCAAGCATAAGAACAGAAGCAACAGAAACTAATGTTACTTGGCATCATGATAACCAAACTCTCCCACCACAGCAAGTCCTGGATACACCATCACACCAGAAAAGCAAGATATGGATCTAAAGTCACTTTTCATGGTGATGATGGAGGACTATAAGAAGGAAATCACTAACTAGCTTAAAGAAATACAGAAGAACATATCCAATCAGGTGAAAGAATTGAACAAAACCATCCAGGATCTAAAAATGGAAGTACAAACAATAAAGAAATCACAAAGGAAGACCACTCTGGAAATAAAAAACCTAGGAAAGAAGTCAGGAGCTATGGATGATTGATGCAAGCATAACCAACAGAATACAAGAGATAGAAGAGAGACTCTCAGGTGCAGAAGATAACATAGAAAACATTGACACAACAACCAAAGAAAATGTGAAATGCAAAAATACCCTAACACAAAATATCCAGGAAATCAAGGACACAATGAGAAGACCAAACCTAAGGATAATAGGTATAGACAAGAAGGAAGATTTCCAACTTAAAGGGCCAGTAAATATCTTCAATAAATTTATAGAAGAAAACTTCCACACCCTAAAGAAGGAGATGCCCATGAACATACAAAGCCTACAGAACTCCAAAGAGTTTAGTCCAGAAAAGAAATTCCTCCTATCACGTAATAATCAAAATACCAAATGCACAAAACAAACATAGAATATTAAAAGCAGTAAGGGGGAAAGGTCAAGTAAAATATAAAGGCAGACCTATCAGAACTACACCTGACTTCTCCTCCAGAGAAAGCCAGAAGATCCTGGACAGATGTTATACAGACCCTAAGAGAACACAAATGCCAGCCCAGGCTTCTATACCCAGCAAAACTCTCAATTACTATAGATGGAGAAACCAAGATATTCCATGACAAAACCAAATTTACGCAATATCTGTCCACAAATCCAATCCTTCAAAGGATAAAGGGAAAACTTCAACACAAGGAGGGAAACTAAGGTCTAGAAAAAGCAAGAAAGTAATCTTTCAACAAATCTAAAGAAGATAGCCACATGAACAGAATTGCAAATCTAACAACACAAATAAAAGGAAGCAACAAAGACTTTTCTTTAATATCTCTTAATATCAATGGACTCAATTCCCCAATAAACAGGACCCAACTTTTTGCTGCATACAGGAAACCCAGCTCAGGGACAAAGACAAATACTACTTTAGAGTAAAAGGCTGCAAAACAATTTTCCAAGCAAATGGTCCCAAGATACAAGCTGGAGTAGCCATTATGATATCAAATAAGATCGACTTTCAACCTAAGGTTCTCAAAAAAGATAAGGAGGGACACTTCATACTCATCAAAGATAAAATTTACCGAAATGAACTCTCATTTCTGAACATCTATGCTCCAAATGCAAGG
>NC_034609.1:599419-600830 GCF_900095145.1 Mus pahari
ACACCCCTCCTCGGGCAGGGAAAGGTGCTGGATATCTTCTGGCTCAGGCCTTGAGACTGCTCCTGGGCAGACACCCCTCCTCAGGCGGGAAAGGTGCCAGATGCTGGTTCAGGCCCGGAGACTGCTCCCGGGCAGACACCCCTCCTCGGGCAGGGTAAGGTGCTGGGTGACTGGAACCAGGTAAAATATTAGTATTTCTATGTTCATCAGTGCACTGCTTACAATAGGCACAGTATGGGAACAATTTAAATGTCTATCTATGCATGTATGGGTATAGAAGAATATGTGGCCAAACTGTTGGATAGTATTCAGTCTTAACGAAGTAAATTCTGTACTATGGGAGAGTATGAATAAGTTAACTACATGATACTAAGCGACATAGAACAAACAGGAAAATATTCCTCAAGTCCACTCATACTAATATTGGAAACGCTTAAGTCTGTAGGACAATATCATAAAACTAGAATAGTGGCTTCCCAAGGGCAAAGCTCCCTGAGTAAAGAGTAACTGCCAATCAATAGGAAGGCATAAAGGTGACTGCCTGGGAAGACTAACCTCCAGAGAGCCTACTCTGTATGTTCAGTTAATAATAGTAGAATGTCTGCTTAGAGTTGTATTCAGAGGGACATGTTCTTACCACAGTATCAAAGGATGAAAGTTATCCTTAACAATTAATATGTGAATAGCAGTAAGTTACAATTTTAAGTGATTCAACAATCCTACTACTGGGTACTTATCCAAAGAATTGCAATAAATATTTTTTTGAATTTAATTAGCATTTTATACTGTTTTCTTTTATGTTCCATTCCTTCATGTAACATTTTCTATATCTATGTCTATATCTAATCTATATCAATCTCTCTATCTTTCTATATGTAAATATTACATATATTTTATATACTATATTATATATATACATATATATATATATATTCTTGTGTGTTGTGTATGTATGTGTGTATTTTAGTGAGAGATAAATAGAAACTCATAATAATAATTCGATAGATTTTAAGAGATTTCAAGGACAGCCACAGCAATTTAAGCCAATAATTGTTAAATCAAATCGACAATGCAGTGATCCATGTATTTGTGGTATTTTAACTTTTCTGTAGTTCAAAAATAATAATACTTGCACATTTTAAAAGTGTTTATGTGGTGGTGCAAGCCTTTAATCCCAGCATTTGGGAGGCAGAGGCAGGTGGATTTCTGAGTTCAAGGCCAGCCTGGTCTACAAAGTGAGTTCCAGGACAGCCAGGGCTATACAGAGAAACCCTGTATCAAAAAAACAAAAAACAAAAAACAAAAACAAAAACAAAAAAAGAAAATTATGCACAGTTAACTAGTAGAGGATTTATTTTATTGAAGAAGAAATGGTTTGCAATATTCTCTTTAAATTTTTACTTATTTGTTT
>NC_034609.1:600841-612894 GCF_900095145.1 Mus pahari
GAGGCAGAGGCAGGTGGATTTCTGAGTTCAAGGCCAGCCTGGTCTACAAAGTGAGTTCCAGGACAGCCAGGGCTATACAGAGAAACCCTGTATCGAAAAACCAAATTAAAAAAAAAAAGTGTTTCTCTTAGGTATATGTCCAGAAATGGTATACCTGAGTTTTCAGGAAGAATTACTTCCAATGGTGTGATGGAGTGAAGAACTCTGGGAAGGGGACCAGGAAGGGGGAAAATTTGTAAAGTAAATAAATAAAATAATGAATTAAAAAAAAAACAAAATTGAAAGATATTTCTCCCTTCCTTCCCTCTATTCGTTCATCATTTCCCTCTTCTTTATACATTGAGACTGGGTCTCACATTGTCTGTCACTTAGCCCAGTACCTCTCATGTAACCCACATGAGTATTGAACTTGTGACAATTCTCCTGTCTTAGCCTTCTAAGGTCTGGGATTATAAGTGTGAGTCACCTTGCTTGGTTTTAAAATTATTACTGATATAAAAATGTAACAAAAGTTAGCATTTTTTTTAAAGAACTGCCTGCAAGTTTTAAATTCATGGCATGGTAATTTGGCATGATAATTTGTTCTATTGGAAGAATAAAATCAGTTTGAGAAGGCCAATTTGGAACCTTAAAGTTTGAGTTTTATGTGTATAGAGAAGACTGGCGAAAAACATGTTAGTGTTTGCAAAGACACCAGGAGTTTTAAAAGTTGCAACGTGTCTAGCCATTTTCCTCTGCTGGGAATAGAGAACAGGTCTTAATACTAATTATAACAACTAGCATTTGCATAGCACTTTATTGTTCCCAAAATACTTTCCTGTCTCCTGGTAGATATGGCTGGAGGTAATTGAAATGAGCTACTTAGAATAATTTAACATTCACTCTTATTCTTTGGCAGAGAACAGACAACCCCATGACAGGTAGCTTGAATAATTCCCCAGGGGTTAAAGAAGTGATATATAACCCTTTGGGATTCCATGTAGTTTGTACTTTTTAATTTCCTATTCTTTGTTATACAAAACTAAGCTTAAAGAATGCATTATATCCAGGGTATTCATACATAACCATTCTCAGAAGAGCAGCACTCAATTAAGCCTCAAGTTGGTTAATTCTACAAGGATTTTTTTTGCCTGAAATCCATATTCAGAAAGTTATATTTCTATATCTCTATAGTACAGTTACCACAATTGGAAAAGTAATTCTCTAGATGCATGTGAAATGGCTCTGGTTCAACCTAAAGACTCATTCAACACTACAACACACAACACTCCTCATGCTGTGTATATACTGTACCCTCAATGTTTTGTATATACACTACCCCTAATGCCCTGGATTTGGAGGCAGATTAGCCCTTTTGTGCAGCAGTGAAATTGGAATTTTATTTTTAGTTACCATGTGTTTCTGGCAAGAATATGTGTTGAAAACAAATGTTAGCTATAGATGTGTTTATATGTATTACTTTGTGACATCTTTCCCCATTTGAATTGGCCACTTTAGAGTTTTCAGATTTTAGTGGAGCACTGTTAGGTATCTGTTTGTGGACATGTGCTCTTTCCACTTCCTTTTAGCTGGCTAAAGAGAAGTGATATATAACCCTTTGGGATTCTGTTTAGTTTGTACTTTTGTATTTCCAGAATGTTTTCTGTCTCAGTATAATTACAAGCCAACTCAAAAATTATTTTGCTTGTGCTCAGTCATGTGAGCCTCTAGGCAGTATTACTGTACAACTGCAGTCAAGACAATTCTCTAAAATATGTAATTCCTCAGACATGAATTAATAACTAGATATTTAAATCAGTACATTTAAAAATGAGGTTAGATAAACTATTTATAATCAATCAAATTAGCTCTTCAGAATGTGAAATATAATTACTACTGTGGAAGATGGACCATATGAACATTGTACCAATTCTTAAATAAGAAGAGGCAAAACACATAAGTATTTACAATAGGAACAAACTGAAAGGTCTTCAGCTGTGCTCATCAGAATACAGGGAGAAATACATCCCTCAAATTATGTTACCATTTACATAATATTAAAAAATGTAGAGAAAGTCAAACACACAGAGAGGTTACATCTAAGTAAGTTTCAACAAAACTTGTATTGGAAGAGGGGGAGAATTTCTATGACTTGGAGGCAGAAGGGTTAGACTTAAGAGCTTTAGGAGAAAAATCATCCAGCAATGTAGGTGCAAAGGGGAAGTGGCACCATGGGGGTGCTTCATGGAAGATAACAGGGTAGCAAAGATAAAATATAGATTTAGAAAGTGTTAAGACAGGAATATTGTATGGGGAGTGTGTGCTAACTGGGGAAGTTTAGAAGTGCCCAACCATTGAGCTAGTCAAGGCATTCAAAATTAACTGGTGTGTGTGTGTGTGTGTGTGTGTGTGTGTGTGTGTGTGTGTGTGTGTGTCTATCTGTCTGTCTTTTTTCTGTCTGTCTGTCTGTCTGTTTGTCTGTCTTTCATTTGTGAATCCAGAGCTCTTGGGTGGGTGCAGCATGCTTGTGACCCACAGGGTGTCAAAGCATATTAATTATTCACCACTACATCGCACTTTAAGCCCGAGTCAGACATGGGTTCCCTCTCATGGCTTAGGCCTTAAGTTAGACCAGTGATTGGTTGGCTGCTCCCACAAGCTCTGAGTTACCATTGTCAAAGGGCATCTTTCATGCAGTACAGGTAATTGGTTATAGGATTGTGGCTGGGTTAGTAGCCCAGTACCACAATGGGGAGCCTAGCCTGGTTACAGAAGATGACAGGTTCAGACTCCATATCTTCCATTACTAGGGGTTATTCTCATAGGTTCCTGGAAATTCCACTGAACTAGGTTTTTACATTGTCACCCATTCCAATCATCACTCCCCATACTCTCTTCCTCCGTCCCTCCCTCCCTGACTTGATCCTTATTATTCCCTTTCCTATCTGTCCCTTATCCACCCACAAAAATCTATTCTATTTCCCACTCCCAGGGATATCCATTCATCTACCCTAGCCCTTTCCTTTTCACCTAATTTCTCCAGATCTGTGGATTATAGTGATTATCCTTTACTTAGTAGCTAATATCCACATATAAATGAGTACACACCATGTTTGTCTCAGTTGCCTCACTCAGGATGGTTTTTTATAGTTCCATCCATTTGCTTGCAAATGTCCTTTCTTCTTTTTCTAATGGCTGAGTAATACTCCATTGTGTAGATATCATATTTTCTTTATCCATTCTTTGAGGGATATTTAGGTTGTTTTCAGTTTTTGGTTACTCTGAATAAAGCTGCTAAGAACATAGTTAATCAAATGTCCTTATAGGATCAGGCGTCCTTTGGGTACATGTCCCAAGCATGGTATAACTGGATCTTGAGGTAGTTAGATTGCCATATTGATTTGTATAGTGGCTGTAAAAGTTTATATTCCCACCAGCAATGGAGAAGTGTTCCCCTTGCTGCACATCCATTCCAGTATGACTTGCCATTTGTATTATTGATCTTAGTCATAATTACAGATATAAAATGAAGTCTCAAAGTAGTTTTGAATTGAATTTCCCTGATAGCTAAGGAAGTTGGACATTAAGTGTTTCTCAATCATTTGAGATAAATGTGGATAAATGTGTACTCCACTTTAATTTGGATTACTTTGTTTGCTGAGGTCTAGTTTATCGAGCTCTTTATATTTTTTGGATATTAGTCCTCTATGAGATATGGAGTTGGTGAGGATCTTTTCCCATTCTATAGGCTGACATTTTGTCTTATTGATGCTGTCCTTTATGAGGTCCCATTTATTAATTATCAGTCTTAGTGACAGCACTGTCAATGTTCTGTTTAAGAAGTTATCTCCTGTTCCAATGTGTCCAAGGATAATCCCTACTTTCTCTTCTATAGGTTCAATGTATCTGGTTATATGTGGAGGTCTTTGATTCATGTGAGTTTTGTTCAGGGTGAAAAATGTGAATCCATTTGCATCTTTTTACATGCAGACATCCAGTTAGACCAGCTCCATTTGTTGAATATGTGTATGTAGGTTTCTGTCTCACATACACATACATGTGTGTGCATTTGTATGTGAATGCACACATGCATGTGAAAGCCAGAGGTCAGCCTTGGATGTTGTTATACAAGATGCTATCCACTTTCTTTCTTTGAAACAGCTTTTTCATTGGCCTAGAGATTGCTAATTTGGCTAGGCTATCTAGTCAGGAAGTCTCAGGGATCCATCTGCCTCAGTCTCCCTAGTTTATAATCCTGTGTAACTATGTCTGGATCTTTTACATAGCTTCTATGGATGGAATTTAGAGCCTCTTGATTGTACATGCATAGTGAATTTTTCTTTTTAAAGTTTCCTGTTGGGTTATATAAAGAATACTTATGCTTCTTTTAATATCTCATAATTTATCTTCTATATTTTTAATTTATATTTTTATTTTTACCTATTTTTATATACTTATTTAATGATAAGCTGTTATTAAGAGAAGCTTATGATTTATTTCATTATATTTCTGCTTCTTTACACTTGATATTTTAGTAGGATCTTACTATTTGTTCATGTCTTCAACCTCATTGTATTTTCTTAAGCTTTCACTAAGGTACATGATTTAAAATGATATATCTTGGAAGTCTACATCTTGAAGGGGTCATAACACTTTCACTGAGGGATACTTGTTTCCTGCAGCATTATATATGTTTTGAATTGCTTAGAAAATGTTTGGTGTGGGTTTTCCAAGGGCTTCAGATCTCTCCTTTTATAACAGAACAGCTGTAAGTTTGTTTTATAGTATTTCTGAAACTATAAATATTAATGAAAATCTAAATATTAATAGTTCAATGTAAGAACTATAATGTGGTTGTGGCTATTCAGTAAAGATAATTGTGAAGATGGGGTGGGAAGCTGTGGTTCTGCCTTGTGTTTAGTTCATATCAGATATGTTTCTATGTTCTTTTCTTTTATAGAAATATATTTATCTAGTCCATTTGCTCACTGAGATTAGATCTCTCAAAAACATGACAAGGAGATCATGGTTATAACCTTTCACCTCCTGTAGTGCCAAGATCTTCCTTTCATAGCTGTTCATGCTGGCTAGAGTTTAAAGAGTAACTCTACCCCCTGAATCAGCAGCTATACAGATAACTAGAATTTTATTTAAACCGTTTCTTCCCATTTGTGTATTCCTAATAGCCTTTGTCCATTGCTTAAATAGAAGGCAATAGTTTGTTGATTGTGACTGATGTGTGTTTTACTTCTTCTCTCATCATTCACATGAATTCAATATTATAATAAAACATATGAAGAAATTATTCTTAGAGGTCAACATAGCTACTTGTCTATTTCTCTGTTGAAATATAATGACTAAGACGTTTATTTTGTGATGGATAGTTTGAAAAGCAGGTGGGGATAGTGCTAGAGCATTAGCTGAGAGCATATATCTTAATCAGCAAGCATAAAGAAGAGTGGAGGAGAGAGGGAAAGATAGATAGGCAGACAGACAGATACACACACACACAGAGAGAGAGAGAGAGAGAGAGAGAGAGAGAGAGAGAGAGAGAGAGAGAGAAGAAGAGAGGAAATTAACTGAGAATGGTTTGGACTCTTAAAGCATTAACCTAGCCTTCTACATTACATTTCTATTAAAGAGAAAACTAACTATACCCAAGGCAAGGAAAAGTGCTGTTTATAAAGTTTAGAGAAGTGAATAATATAAAAATAATAAAACAGTAGAAACTAACAACCAAAACCTTCTCTGTTCTTTGAATATATCAATTGATGCTATAAATCTAACAAGAATAAAATTAAGAATTGAGTGGAGAGATAAGGTTCTGGACTGAGTAAGGGGCAACCATCAGAGTCCTTAAAGAAACCAACATTTAATAAGAGAATGTTGTCCATGATATGTAGAAATGAACTAGATGATTTAAAGTGGGCCAAGCTATAAAATCTGAAAGTCCATTCCTGGTGTTCTATTTCCTCCAGCAGCACCAATCACCTTTAGTAGGCATTTATAGTCAGATAACAATGAAGCTGCAAGGGAAATTGTAGTGGGGTCGTTTTTAAGGAAGTCATTAGAAGGAGAAAAGATTCTTATTGAATACATACAATATGGCAGAATGTGAGAGAAAGTTAATGGGGGTGTGGGAATGAAGGAGAAGAGTAAAAAAATGTGTATGGAATGACAAAAGAAAACTCCTTACTTTGTATGCTAATTAATAAAACCATTTGGCATAATTTTCTGATTTAATATGATCAAAATTTTAAAGTAAACAAAATTCTTAGACAGTAAAGGCGTGTTTTACAAAGAAATTTTATCAAATAAATGTAAAAATAAATTCATCTTATAACCCTTAAAATGCATTCAGTCCAAGACCATTTTTTGAGATGAGCCTAATAAGGAAAAGACTAGCGATTTCAATGTGGGACTCATTTGTTTCTACATACTACGTCGGAATACTCGTGTTGCCCCACGAGTCAACTGCTGGATTTCCAAACCTCAGGAGATTACATAAAGAGTAGGGGACTTTTGGAGAATGACCAGGTCACAAACATGCAGTCTGATGAATGAGATTCTTCCCAAGAAAGCATGTTTATATGAGGATTCAGGTAGAAGAAGCCATTGAGGGACTGAAGGGCCAGACCTCTCTAGACAGTTTGTTGGAACTTGACTGTGGAGTTCACAACCCCTAGAATAGAGACATTTCTGTTGTTTATAAGGCCTCACAGTACATGGTATTCTGCCAAAGCATATGAACAGACTAAGATATGACCCAACTCAAAAGCTATTTTAGCATTACCAAGAGTATAACAAAAACTACTATGTTCCCATTTCATATACACTATTCTTGGAACTCTTACAGTTACATAAAAGGTTGAAAACATTTTTCAGGTAATAATTTGTTTTGGAAGCCACAACAAAAGTTTAAAACAAAGTCTGTATTATAGGATATTCTTCACAAGGGCTAGCCAATTTCATTATAACAGTGGGTAAAATATTTGAAAGGTGAAGGCAAGTCTACGTTAAGACTTTTAGACACATAACCAAATGTAAGAAGTAGACTTTAATTGGATCCTAATTCTTTTTGTAAAAAAAAAAAAAAAGACTGATTTTGCTTTTATTACTCTGTGTTCACATGTATGTAGGTGCATGAATGTATATATGTGTTGGGGTTGTGGTCGTCAGTGTGGGTGTGCCCACAGAACCCAGAAAAGGTGTTAGATTCCTGGAACTGATGTTACAGATGCTCACCACATGGATGCTGGGAACCAATCTGGTCTTCTACAGGAGAATCAGGCCCTCTTTTTTATTTTTATTTATTTATTTATTTATTTATTTATTTATTTATTTATTCTCTCAGAAATTACATCCTATCTGTACTTTTCTCTCCTTTATCATCTCTCAGTTCCCCAACCCCCACCTCTTTCTTCTCCAAGTCCACTCCTCCTATATCTCCCTTCAGAGAAGAGCAAGCCTCCAAGGAATGTGAAACAAGCATGGTATATCAGATTGCAGCAAGACTAAGCATCAGCTTTTCCTCTCATATTAAAGCTAGCAGAGGCAACACAGTATGAGCAAAAGGATCCCAATAGACAAAAGAATCAGAGATATCTCACTCCCACTCCCACTCCCATTCCTACTGTTAGGAATCCCACAAGAAGACCAAGCATAACATTTAACGTATGTTAAGCAACCATAATATTTGCGGAAGTCCTAGGTCAGACTCATACAGACTCCTGGATTGTTGGTTCAGTCTTTATGACCACCTGCTGGTCCAGGCTAGCTGATTCTGTAGGTCATGTTCTTGGGGTGTACTTCCCAGAGAGATTCATGTGTGCACACCCCCTGAGCACTTCCTGTTCCACTCAGGGTCTGTGGATTGTAGCATGATTATACTTTACTTTACAGTTAATGTCCATAACATGTTTATCTTTCTGTCTCTGGATTACTTTAAGACTACTTTTTCTATTTTCATTCATTTATCTGCAGATTTCATGATGTAATTTTTTTTTTTTTTTTGCTGAGAAATACTCCACTGTATAAATGTACCACATTTTCCATTGTTCAGTTGAGGGACAGCTAGGTTATTTCTAGTTTCTGGATGTTACAATTAAAGATGCTATGAATATAATTGAGCAAGTGTCCCTGTGGTAGAAGGGAGTATCCTTTGAGTATATACCCAAATTGGTATATCTGAGTCTTGAGGTAGATAAATTCCCAATTTTGGTAAAAACTGCCAAATTAATTTCTAATGTGGCTGTACAAGATTGCACTCACACTACCAATGGAGGAATGTTCCCCCCTTGCCTCACATCCTTACCACCATGAGCTGTTACATGTGCTATTGATCTTAACCATTCTGACAGGTTCAAGATAGAATCTCTAAGTAGTTTTGATTTGGATTTCACTAATGGATAAGCATGTTGAACTTGACCACTAAGAAATGCTTCTAGAAACCTAGATCCTAACTTTTAAAACACATATGAAAAAATTCAATTAATTACAACAGATTAAAGTATGACTATGGCATCAGATAACATCAAGCAATAGTCACTCTTTTGTATGATATATTTGTACTGTTTAAGAAATGGGTACTTTATTTACTATTTTATTTTATTCATGTGTGGTTTTATGTGCACTACAGGAACAGCCTGATTTCGTGGCTGTAGACTAATGTTCAGTATCTTCCTCTATTGTGCCCTCCACTATTCATTGAAGACAAATCTGCATACTGAACTGGGAGTTCACACTTTCAGTAAGGCTAGCTCTTAGGATCTACCTGGCCTACCCCAAAACAGGAGTTATGGGCACACAGCCATGCCTAGCTATTTTACAGGGGCCTGGAAGTATGAACTCAGGTCATCATGCTTGTGGTACAGGATCTCTTACTCACTTAGTCAGTTGTAGACCCCAATACACAAATTAACACAGGTTGGAATGGGTAACATGAGTCCAGGATAATTTCTAAAGTACTTCAGAAAAAAAATAGTAACAGTGACATCTATATGAGGAATATATGGAATTTCTTATAAAGTTTCTCTATTTTGTTCTTGAGAGTTTATTATTCAACTTTTATTAAAGGTGCGGACCTGTGAGTCCTCCCTGCTTTCACTTCTCCTCTGTCTCCTCTTGTATCCACTGAAGTATGGCACATTTGGAGTTTTCAATTATTCAACCAGGCAATGACATCATAGTGATAATTGCAAATGAGCAGAGTCACATTTCTTGTCTTATTTTGAATAAGATAGAACACTAACTAATCCATTCATCCAGGACCTTCCAAGTATTATTAATTTTTCCATAAAAGCAATGAGAAATCAGTGCGGTGGTTTTAGTAAGAGATGCTCATATTTGAGACATGAGAGGTTACCTGTTTTTCCAGGAAAATGCACTAATTACAGGAGGCTGAGCAAATGGGATGAAGGCAGCATGCTTCAGTCTATAGTTTATTCACTTGAGTGTATTTATTGGGCACTTAGCATGTTCTAAGTGCATAGGCATGGTTCTTCAGGCTACAGTAATGCAACAGTTGGTGTGGTGGACCATTGAATTAGGACTGTCGTGGAGATGATAAAAAGATTGATATTTATTTGAAATATATTTTGAGAGTAATATTAAAATAAAAACACTTAACAATGGTCAAATTTAACTTGGATTTCCAACTAGAAACATGGGATGAAATATCTACCATGACAAAGAAAATATTTCTTTGGAAAAAAAATCATCTGTCGATTTTGAATATGCTGGGCTGGACAGATTTATCAAGTCAATCCATTGGCTCTGAGCTATGGCTGGGAAGTCTTGGCTTCTGAGAGTTCCTAACCTGGAGTTTTGCTGTCTCTATTAATTTTTTCCCCTGACTCATCCTGTCACAGTGGTTTGTTCCTTCCTCCCTGTCATTCTTCCACAAGTGAGTGGTGGCCGTCACCTCTTCACTATGCTTGCATGGTCTTCAGCTCTCTGTTTTCCCATGACGCCTTTAAGGACTATCATGCTAACTTATTCTAGATAGTCACACTCTGACACCTGAAAGGCCTTTAGTTGTAGATATGCTTAAAAGGATGGTTTGAGAGTCAGATTAAGACCATGTTAGGACCTAAACCCAGAAATATAGCTATTGTCACAAGTCCAGGGCTCTCATGTTCTCCGCAAACTTCTGACTGAGGAACAGCAGTAGCAGATTGAGTTTTTCACTTCTCCCTCCTTTTTCTTATCCTTTAAGCAGAGGAGTTAAACTTCAAGTGGATATTGGGAAAATCTTAAGAATACATACACAGTTTATTTAAGTGAGATTATAAAAGCAAAAGCTGTTGAAATACTACATACATTCCTGACTCTCAGGAAGTCTGTAATGCTTGTTCTTGACCCAGCTGAAAATGGAAGATGACCTGGAGAGAGGTAAACACTTTCAATCTTCCCTCTTGGGTTTGAAAGTTGAGAGTCTATGAGAGCTTAGGAATTCAGCCTCTACTGTTCCACCAAGAGTCAACCTTCTCAAAGCATATTTAATGTTAATGATTATAATCATGAATTTAGAGAGAAATTATTCTTTCAAATGTAGAAATCAGTTTTGCAGCTGAATAATCAAAATTTTCAAAATCTTTGTGGAAGATTTTATAGTCATATTTATGTTGAATATGGCTTGTTAATATACAGAACATTATAAATCTGATAATAGCACCACTTTCTGTCCCTGAATTCTATAATATCCTGGGAGAACCACTGAAGTATTCATTATTCACACATGACTTCAAACCTAACTTAATTATTACTTTTTGGCATTTTTTTTTGCTAAGATCAAGAACACTAGTTAATGACTAGGTGTGTTCTAAAGTTTCTAGATTTATGAATAAGTCAAAATGTATTGACTAAGAATTTGTCCCAGTTGCTTATCATAGCATTATTCATAGAGTCTTCATAAGGGAAAGAAAGTAATTGCTGACGTAGCTAGACATCTAGTTTCCAGGGCATAACTCGAGAGGTTTAAAACTGTTAAGTATTTCTATCAGCCCTAGGACAGGTGAAGGATTCCACTTGCTTTTAATACTGTTGCAAAATGTGTTTAGAGGAATGAAGCTTCAGTAAAAATGTTTTCTTTCTTTGTGCTCAAAGATGTGATCAGTAATGTCAAAATAAGACTAAAAATAAAACTTAAGTTGCAGTTTTTGCATGACTGCTCTAAACTAGATGCACCAACCATTAGCAAAACCATTGAGTTTAAATCTGTTATTATTCTGATGTATTGAAGCCTCAGGGTGATTTTGCCTTTGGTATCACTGAAACTTAATGTGAACAATATCCCTGAAAACAATCCCATAATAGGGCCTTTATCATTGCTTCATTAGCACCCAGAGGCTGTTTGGGAAGAGATTGTCCCTGTCTATTCAGCAGGAGGCTTCTCAGTTCTTCTCTCTGACACTGGGTTTTCATTCCAGAAGATAACTATGAGCTATCAGATGCCAAATACACCATGAGCTTTTATCTAAGTTCTGTAGGGGGAAAAATGACCCAGGAAAGTACCCATTCTACAACTAGAAAGACTTGAGGGTATAAATTAGAATTATAATATGCCACAGTGACATATTAAAGTGGGGACCTGATGCCAATTTCATTATAAGTGGTTTACAGCATCTACAGAAACAACACTTTCACTCACTAAATTACTATACATTCCTAAATTTTGGAAGAAAAATCTACACAGATGTAGAATCTAAATAGAACAAAGCCAAGTGAAGAGCTGGCCACATTCCAAGAAACTAGGATAGTGGCAGCAAGTACACTGTGCAATTCAGCCATTCCCCAGCTGCACCCAAGAAGGATTTATATCAGACGAACCCACTCATTCATTTTTCCAAGGCCTTATTGACAATCTGCTTTATGCTATTCTGTTTTAAAACCACTAGGAACATTGTGATCCAAATAGACCCCCAAATCCTTGTCAGTAAATAATTTATATTTTTGTACAAATATACATATATATATATATATATATATATATATATATACACATATACACACAAATACACACACAAACACATATATATATATATATATATATATATATATATATATATATATAT